>NC_044498.1:45456035-45593535 GCF_902362185.1 Chanos chanos | reverse complement strand
ACTCATCAGCTCTCTGTTCACCTCCTTTGTCACCAAGAGAGCAAAAACAAAAAAGATTAATTACATCTAACATTACAGCTTTCATTTATTTAATGCAGTAGCTTTCACAATTTGGAAAACTCATACGCGTAGAGGAGGAGTCCCTCCGGGAGTAAAATATCCCTAAGAGTTTCCTGTCTTTCAGCTCACAAAACATGGGCTCTTCATCACAGACCTGGTCGTGTTGTGTACACAGGTAAAGCTGTAGTTATCTGATGATACCTGAAGGTGAGCGGTGAGTTCACGGTATTTTTGGATTGTCTGTTGGTAATCAGCTACGGTCTCCTGGGCGGCCTCCACCCTTTTCTCCGCCTCGCGGACTTGTGCCGCGCCCAGGTCCAGCTGCTCTCTCAGCTCAAGCTCCGTCTCCCGGGCATTCTCCTGGAGCTCGTCGTTCATCTCATTAATGGCCTCCTACAACACACACACACACACACACACACATACACACACATACACACACACACACACACACACAGACGCACAGAGTTGAAGACATTTGATATTCACACTCTTTGTCTTTATTTCAGGTGTCTGATAGTCCATAGATCGGTTCTGGTCCCTGGAGCACGCACCAGATCACTGACTGTCTCTCTGAGTTCTCGCACTTTCTCCTCCAGGTCCAGGTTTCTCTCAGTCAGCATTTCCACCATCTCCTCAGCCCCTAGGGCAGCGTCCACCTAACACAGAAAACACAATATTATCGCTACAATTACTGCCATAATCACCGCCAGGCTGCCTTCAGAACCACACCTGCAGTAGTCCTTTGTCTCATCTTCTGACTTAAACTCTAGAGAGTCATTACCATTAGCGTTCTATTTCTGCCTCTCACAATGAGCTCACGCCGCAGTTCTATGTGAATATCATTAGGCTTCTCAGTTGGAATGCTGTGTTAAGATTCATATTAGCTTTTGAGTTCATACGTGCATGTTCATTAGAGATATGATTTTATGGAGACCTGTTCCTTGAGCTCATCGATGGTTTTCTCGGCCATCTTCATCTCCTCCATTAGCTTGTCTTTCTGGGCTCTCAGTAGTTCTAGTTCTCCATTCTTTTTCTCCATTTGTTTCTGCAGTTTTGAGTGCTCTTGCTTTTCTGAGGCTGACAGGTCTCGCATCCTGACATAAAGAGATAAAATCAAAGGTATGAGACATATGGTCAAACGACAAGGTGATTCAAATGTATTCTCATTAACAGCACTGCGTTTCTGCTGTATGGCCGCCACACCGCTAATATTCTGACACTACGCAGAACATCTTCGCACCTGACCAAAGCTTCCTTCAAACGTCCATTTTGCTCTTCCAGCTGTTTCACGTGATAACTGGAGGCTGCACCATCCGAGCCTGTAGGAAAATGTCCAGAAAGTGAGGAAGAATGAGTCTGAATGTGTGTGTGTGTCTGTGTGTGTGTGTGTGTGTGTGTGTGTGCGTGTGCGTGTGTGTGTCTGCGTGCGTGTGTGTGTGTCTGTGTGTCTGCGTAGGGGAGTGTGTGTGTGTGCACGTACGCATGTATGTGTGAGTGCGTGCACTTGTGTGTATATATATATGTGAGTGTGTGTGTGTGTGTGTGTGTGTGTGTGCGTGTGTGCATGCGTGTGTGTGTGTGTGTGTATGTGTGTGTTTCTAATGGACTAGTCCTGTACCTTTCTCCTCTATCTCATGCTTGAGGATCTCCAGGTCCATCGTCAGCTCTTCCACTTTCTCTTTAAGGGCATCAGCCTCTAACTGCAGAGATTCCGCTCTCTCCTCGGCCATCTCCTTATCCAGAGTGGCCATCTCAATCGCATCTGCAGTGTCCGCCATCTCCTCCATGTAGTGTTCCTTCGCTTCAAGAGCCTCTTTTGCCTCCTACAACACAGAGACATCAGCATCTACACACAATCGCACTGCCTGACTGCCACACACAAATACACTACCTGACTGCCACACACAAATACACTACCTGACTGCCACACACAAATACACTACCTGAATGATACAGACAAATACACTACCTGACTGCTAAACACAAATACACTACCTGAATGATACACACAAACAACACTGCCTGAATGTTATAGAACAGATTAAATGGGTTCAGATTCATACGGTGGTATTTGTATCTACAAGGTTAACCTGATACACATTGGAAATAAACATGAGAGTATATATAGTATTACTACATAGTCATAGAGTTGTACCACAATTAAGGATATAAAATAAAAGCCATTACTTCCCTAAACCGTAAGCGATTTAAGTCTTCATCTATCCATTACTTAATCCCTAAACCTTAACTGCATTCAGTATCTTTTAGCCTTTACGATGAATCTGCCACTGCGAACAACCGTCTCTGTCTCTCGGAAAACGTTAGACGTTTCGACGTGCACCTTCTTGGCTTCCTTCAGCTGCTTCTGCAGTTCGTTCTGCTGCTCCTGCATCTTGATCCTCCATTCCTGCAGCTGCTCCAGCTGAATCTTGTGTTTCTCCAGCTCTTTCAGTTTGGCCTTATCTTCTGTTCTCTTCATGCGGAGAGTTTCCAACTTTTCTTCCAGATCCTTCACCTGAGCTCGCAGAGACTCCTCCTCCTGTGGCAAAACAGATAAAGAGAGAGAGAGAGAGAGAGAAGGAGAGAGAGAGAGAGAGAGAGAGAGAGAGAGAGAGAGACAGAGAGAGAAAGAGAGAGAGAGAGAGTAAGAGAATGAGCTATAAGTGTGTATGTGACTATACTCACATACATGGTGAATTCGTTCCAATTCACTGCAAATGAATTTCAAACACTCACACATACTGGACACACAAAATTCCACATACACACACACACACACACACACACACACACATACACACACACACAATTACATATTGATGAAACCTCTTGTTTCTCTAAAACCAGAGAGAACATGACGTAGACTGTCACTGGTTAAAAGCATGCATTCACACTCTGAAGCACCATACATATTTACAGTAAGAAAGTGTTGGCCGTAGTGGCTAGTACAGAAAGCAGCATTTCTTTAAGGGCAGCAATAGACCAGGACTGTGCTCTTGAAGAAATTTGCCCCTTTTAGAGTTTTAGAGTTAGTATTAAACATTGCACTATCTCACTCCAATATTCACACATAGTATGCACCTCTGTCTCCACGGTGTTGTCACCCTGGTAACAAAATAATAGGTACACAATAAGACAAACCAAAATATGGTAGCATGGTAGCGTGGTAGAACACTTTTAACATAAGAAATATTGTATCAGTCACCGCCAGACATTAGGTTGTAAAAACTGAGAGCCTAAGTGCTCCTGTAGCTTTGGATAGTATAGAACTAAAAACGATACATTGAGTTAATCTCAGTAGGCTTCTGGGGTCGAGTCCCCCCTCACCTTGGTTGGGCCTGGAATGGGCGGAGCTCCAGGTGATGGGAGTGTCCCCACAGGGGAGGGGATAACAGGGGCAGCCAATGGGGTTTGAGCTGGCGTGCTGGGCTCACTGCTGCTCATCTCTCCGGCCGAGGCCGAGCCGGAGCCCACCTTTACCCCCGTCCCTGCCCTCGCCTGAGAGAGGGAGAGAGAGAGAGAGGGGGAAAGAGAAAGGGGAGATGGTTCAGTTATTCACTATATTCAAAAAATGTTCAATGAAATACGTAGATAAATGAAACATACGAAAATGCAAAAGGCCAATCATCGATCTATTCTCAGAGATACGTATAAATCAATAATAAAATAATAAATGAAAAAATGTAGTGCTACGGGGAAACATGTACACATGCACACTTACACATTCCCTCTTTCTCTCTCTCTCTCTCTCTCTCTCTCTCTCTCTTCTCTGTTCTCTTTCTCACACAAATACATGCACGCACGCACACACACGCACATACACACACTCACACTCACACATAGGGGGACCTGAGGAATTCTTAGCTCACCTTAGGCCTTCTGGCCGTGGTCTGGAGAGAGAACAGACACAGACAAACAAAAAACACACATGCATACACACAGCCATCCAGGGTCAGTTCAGAGAAGGGGAGTAAGCAGCCAGACGAAAGAAAACAGAGAAAGTCAGAATTAGTGACAGAGGACAGGACACATGCAGTTATTCTAGAGTTTCAACTGTGTGTGTGTGTGTGTGTGTGTGTGTATGCGCATGTGTGTGTGTGTGAGTGTGCGTGCGTGCATGCCTGAGTGTGTGTGTGTGTGTGTGTGTGTGTGTGTGTGTATGTGTGTGTGTGTGAGTGTGAGTGTGTGTGTGTGAGTGTGAGTGTGTGTGTGTGTGTGTGTGTGTGTGTGTGTATGTGTGTGTGCGTGAGTGTGAGTGTGTGTGTGTGTGTGTGTGTGTGTATGTGTGAGTGTGTGTGTGTGTGTGTGTGTGTGTGTGTGTGTGTGTGTGCGTGAGTGTGAGTGTGTGTGTGTGTGTGTGTGTGTGTGTGAGTGTGTGTGTGTGTAAGTGTGTGTGTGTGGGTGTGGGTGTGTGTGTGTGTGTGTGTGTCTGTGTGTGTGTGTGTGTGTGTGTGTGTGTGAGAGCAAAAACATATGTATCACTTTCCATCAATACTCATTCTGCTCCTGCAGTTTAAGCACTGGTCATGTGAGCTAGCCCTGAAAGGCCCAAAAGCCCCCCCCCCCCCCCCCCCCCCCTCCTCCACTGCTGCTTTTGGGCTCCAGGACCCTATTGTGACAGTCAGTGGCAAAAAAAAGAAGATTCTAGATCCTAGCACTACCAAGGCCTCTCTTTCAGACATCAGCACACAAACAAACACACAGACATACACACAAAGCTGCAAAGAGATTCATTGTTGTAAAAGGAAACAACAGTTCCAGTTTAGACAAAACCCTCCTTTATCTAAACACACACACACATACACACACACACACACACACACACACACTGAATCATGAAAACCAGGCAAACACTTCTAATTCCAGCCTTTCCAGAGTCAATATTAAGATTCTGCTCACAGGACCAGTGCTTTGAGTGTCTAATATAACATAAGTATCTACGCCTTAGCATTCTGTCATATAACCTACAGCTACAGCCTTCTACTTATCACAGTGTTATATATCACGCTACGCTGAAACTCATTACAACATATGCAATAACATTACACTGTCACAAAACGGCAAATAATATAAGTTTGTTAATTACAGCAAAGAAATGGTGTGATGGAATTTTAAACTTCTTAGAAACACTTAAGAACTCACTCAAAGTGACTCTCTCTCTCTCTCTCTCTCTCTCTCTCTCACTCACACACACACACACACACACACACACACACACACACACAGATGCACAAACCAAAAACAATCCACTAAGCCTGAAACCTGGATTAAAACATCACTCTGCGTAATGAATGAAAACCAAAGGGCCTAAGGAGAGTAAAAGGACAGGAAACAGACAGACAGTGTACCTTACGAGGAGCTGGCGTCTGTCTCATCATATTGGCAAGTGAAGAGAGCACAAACACATACACACGCGCACACGCACACACAAACACACACCCGGGAGGAAAGCGGACAGTGAGAAGGTGTTTAGTCACATACAGAGAGGAGCAGAACGGAGAGCAGACCAAACATCCAGCAAAGCTGCGAAAACACACGCAGTAGCAGACAGGCTACAGACGCGTACACACTCACACACACACACACACACAGACAGTGGTGCAGGTAATCGGCGCTGCGGTGGAAATGGCTGCTCTTTTACTTCTTTCTGTCCGTTTGGTGCGGCTGCACAAATCCCTTCTATGTTTGCGATCGACCTTAGATCCACCTTTCTCTTTTTCTCATTCCCTCTCCTTCCACCTTCTTCCCTCCCGTTATCTCTCCAGTTACAGCTCTGTCATCTTTCTGCAGTCCCTCACATAAGCCAGTAGTCACCCTCTCCCTCTCTCCCTCTCTCTGCATCCATCTCTCTCTCTCTCTCTCTCTCTCTCTCTCTCCTCCTCTTCCTAAATCTCCTCCTCTTGTCTCCCTCTATCATTGCTCGCTGTGATTTGCCAGCTGCTGCCTAGCAAGCACATTACATCACCACACTCCCCTCCCTCCAGACAAAGAAAGGCGTGAGAGAGAGACGGAGAGAGAGAGAGAGAGAGAGCGAGAGAGAGAGAGAGAGAGAGAGAGAGAGAGAGAGCGAGAGAGAGAGAGAGAGAGAGAGAGAGAGAGTGAAAAACAAAGGCAGAAGGCAAGGCAGTAAAGGGGATGTGGCTGAATTGATGGAATTGTCTCTGTTGTATCCTAGCAACGGCCCTCCAGTAACTCTCGGTAGGCTAATTGCGACAGGCTGTCCAAAAACACTGGTGTGACAATGAGAGTGTGTGTGTGTGTGTGTCTGTGTGTGATTGTGTGTGTGCCCGCACGTGTACGTCGACACCAAAGACATTTTCTAGGCTGACCTATTCAGCCTGCATCCTCTGTATAAAACAGGTGAGACACACTCACAAGCATACTCTCAAATGTCCATTATATATTTTCAGTTTTTACTGGCCATTTGCATGTATGAGATGCGTGTGTGTGTGTGTGTGTGTGTGTGTATAACTGTGTCTGTCTGTTACTGTCTGTGCGTAACTGTATGTTTGTGTGTGTGTGTGTGTGTGTGTGTGTGTGTGTGTGTACCTATGGAGAGTTACTGCACACGAGGGTAGAGACTACATCCATTAGAGGATCCATTACAGAGAGATAGAGAGAGAGCGAGAGAGAGAGAGAAAGGGATCTGATTACAGCACCGCTGACAGTTGAAGATGAGAACATGGTCAAGGAGATGGAGAGAGGAAAACAGAGAGAGAAGAGGAAAACAGAAGAGCCTTATTTAGAGCCTTATTTTGAAAAACAACCACTGGCGGACACATTTCACTCTCATTCTAATACCCGTCGTCCCTGATACAAAGACCTCTATTTAACGAGTTCATTATTTTCAGATGAATGTCATTCTGAGGTATGATTTAACATGACACATTATTTTCTGTACACCTCTCTCTTTGGGAACAAAATTCTGTTGTCGGCCCCACGTCTTTATCATTTATATTTTATGTGTTCTGGGGCCCCCCCTTCCCTCTGCCCGCTTCTTCGATATCGGTCCATACAACACCGGTCCCTTACCAACTTGCCTCTCTGCGTCTTTCACAGAAATATCGACAGTTCTGATTTATGGCCACCGCTTACGAACACTGACATTTTAAAGTAAAGGTACAGCTTTCTGCACCTGAAAGAACTTCAATATTTTGGCACTGAACCTTAAAAAATATATTCAATCAGGCAGCACCTTGACTTCTGCTTGAGAGACTTTGGAATGTGGTTTATTCAAACACAGCAATGTGCACAGGAATTCTTCCCAAAGGGGAGAGGGATAAGCCGCTGCTAGTTTCAATAAAAACGCCTGAAAAAAAAAATCTGACTCAGTTAAAGTGTTAAAAAGGTTTTGGGAACAAAAGTTGTACTTTGTAAACTTTGTTTTTGGATGAACACAGTGTATGAATACTGTGTAAATTCATGAACATTTTACTAACTCTGTACTCTGCTGTGGTGAACCATCTTTCACTCTGATTAGTAAATGGGCTGGAATGTGTGCATATGGAATACTGGGAAACATAGGGAGGTTTTCTTCCAGCCTTGCTTGCAGCTGACTGACAGCATCAATTCCAGAGTTATGAGGGTGTGCCAATGTTTGCAGCTATATGCAATGAGAAAAGATAATAATTAAAAAAAGAAAAAAGGAAGGAAAAAAAGCATTTTAAAGCTCTTACATGGTGTGGTCTATGTATATATATGTGAAACTAATTAAATGTGAGGGCTTTAAAGTTTATTAAATGATGAGTATTAAAATACCTGTTACACCAACAGACAAAAATGTTCTTGCTATTTTTCTCCAACACACACACACACACACACACGTCAACTACATGTACACTTTATCACTTTATCATAACATGCTTTTTGGGATATACATTGAAAGGCAGCCAACCTCAGAGCGACAACACTGACAGCCAGCTAATGAAAAGCCAGCAATCAAGACCAGCTTGATGAAAACTGACAAAATATAAGACACACACACACACACACACACAGACGAGAGCAGACAGACGAGAGCAGGTCTGATGCCATGCAACCTGGCCACAGAGCATGAGATTTCTACAGACAGAAAGGTTAGAGAAACATGCAGCACCTTCTTAGGTTTGACTCCTCGCTGCACGCTCATTAAAAGAGGAAGATGTGAGAGGTTAAAAGTGTAGATGGCTCACACACACACACACACACACACACATACGCACACACACGCATGCACGCACGCACACACAGTGTTGCCCTCTCACACAGATGTCATGTGTCTTAGTCGCAATGTCACTACTGTCGAGTTCAAGCACAAGAAAGAGGGAGAAGGCTACCAGACAAGTAGAAGTACAGACAGACACGTAGTGCGTTTGTGTGAGTGTGTGTGTGGGAGGGTGCGCGTGCATGTGTGTGTGTGTGTGTGTGTGTGTGTGTGTGTGTGTGTTTGTGTGAGGGTGTGTGTTTATCTGTGTATGAGCGTGAGAGACAGAGAGAGAGATGCTAGATGGGAGGTTTGGATGGATGTGAGTGGTCTTGTGGTTCACAGTTCAACTAACTGACAGGGTAGCAACACTCTCATACAAATACACACATATAAGCAGACAGGATCAAAGTATTTATTGATAGAGATGGTATATTCTCCAGTATTTAATGACTGTAAAATGACCTTTGTGAATGAAAAGATCTTGAATGCCCAGTTCATCATTTGCATTTCTGCATGTCAACAAATGTCAGTCAACATGAATCAGCTGTGTCAACCTAAACTTCTGTAACTTGAGCTCAAACTTAGCTCAAGCCGATAAGCAGCAAGCTATTTTTACGTGAAAAAAATTATGTGCATTTCAAGGATCATAGGTTTAAGAACAAACCGCTCCACTTTCGCCCTCTAGTGGAGATAATCTGGTATCATAATCAACCTTGTGAAGTGAAAGAGAATGGCTGATGATTAGGAGTCAGTAAAGAGTTATGACAAACACGCACGCCCGCACACACACACACACACACACACACACACACACACACACACACACACACGTACAGAAAACAGACTTACACATACATCCACTCATATGCCTTGCTTTTCTTTTCCCCTCCCATCACCACTCACTCACCACTTTACTGGATTTGGGCGCTTCCAGGATCTCTGAGAAGAAAGACACGTCAAAAGAGTGTTCATTAAAGGCAGGCCGAGATATATGGTGGTGTTCGTCATATCGAATAACATGTACTAATCATTTCAGAATTAGGAATTTCAGCATTAGTTATGTCAGTATTAGATATTTCAGTATTCTTTATTTCAATGTTAGTTATCGCAGTACAAGAGAACATAGGGGTGTTTTCACTGTATGTGGAAATTCTTACCTCGCTTTGGCACTTTAGAGGTGGCGGGCTCAGGTGTGTCAGGTGAAGTTGTGTCTGCTCCATCTTCAACTAATTGAATCTGGGAGAGAGAGAGAGAGAGAGAGAGAGAGAGAAAGAAAAAGAAAGAAAGAGAGAAATAAAGAAACAGACAAAGAAACAAAGAAATATTTGTTCAATTTGTTACTGAGCATTGTCAAGTAGTGAGGTAGTGAATGAGTGAGTACGTTTTACCTGAGACTGGCGAACAAATATGCCATGGTTCTCTCGGCAGGTGAAGTAACGCTTGCCTTGCACAGTCCCATCATTCTTTCCCTTGGGCTCCTCCAGTATGACACCAACCCATTTCCCAGAGGCAAAAAGAGTGTTGCCTATATAGGCCACTGTGCCCCGATGGCCCTTACCAATCACCTCCACCAACGAGCCCACCTTCACCGGCCGCCCTCCCCCGTCAGAACTCATCCTGCTGCTGCCACTGCTGGTCGTCTGAGAGGGAGAAAGAGTGACGAGGGAGGAGGAGAAAGAAAAGAGAAAGAGAAACAGAGAGGGAGAGAGAGAGAGAGAGGGAGAGAGAGAGAGGGAAACAGAGAGTTTATACTCCAGTTGTTTAAAAACAACTGACGATTACTCGAAAAAAAAAATGAGGACATGAGGACGTCAATGGCAGGTTACAGTTTTGAGCATTGCTAGGCGCTATGGTAACATCATCTAGGTTTACTCAATAACACCAGTCCAACTCAACCGGTCCAAGGAACAGAACATACAAATACCAGTGACTCACTGTGAAGTGATGATCTGATCGTGACACAAGCTCTATTTTCTTGCTCATCACGGAGATGAAGTGGAAATCATCACATGTGAAGCCAAAAGGCATTATCTCAAACACCTTTTGCGCTTCAAAGACGAACCACAACACCTCCACAGAGGGAGACTTTGTACCGTGTTAGTTTTCAACAGCTCTAGACTGCCACCTATGCAGAATCTTCATCACCAACAGTTTAACGAGCGCTGTTCTAACGCTCCAATCCACTAACACGCCTTGTGGATAGACCAAACCTGCAAACAGAGTGCTCTGCCTTTGTCAGTGACAAACCGTTCTCCAAATCACACACAAAAAAAAGGCTTTATCAAACAGAGGAGGGATAACGGTTTAAACGGATCTATGGCCCCAAAAAATGATTCTTCAGGTGAAGAAAAACAGAAAGCGAGAGAAAGGAAGAGAGAGACATCTGCTGAAAGCTGACCTAATTAAAGAACACCAAGAAACTGCAAAAGTGATGAGAGTGACTCAGCAAAAGTTACATGAGTATGTACCTGTAGTACTGCTTCTAGTTCGCATGGTACCCTGGGCGAAACCCCCCCCCCCTCATTCAATGAGCGGTAGAAAACCGATTGGGCAAATGTCAACATTCCGATTTTTTTTTGCGTGGGCACCCCGTGCCGCCCCCAGGAAGGTGCCACCCTGGGTGGCTGCCCATGTCGTCCATACCTTAATCCACCACTGTGTACGTTGATGTGTGTGTGTGCATGCATGGCTGTGCGTGCGTGCGTGCGTGCGTGCGTGCGTGCATGCGTGTGTGCGTGTACAGGTATGAACTGCTTGTTGCTTGTTCATGGTGAGTATCTACTCAAACACTGTGAAATCACATAAAGAAGGTTTCTCAACACTATGGAATCACGTAAGTGGATTTAAGTTATCCTAAACTATTTTAACTATTTTGAGACTCTCTGAGCATTTAAAGCTTTGAATGGCCTCACAGCTGGTTAATTACATTCCATTCCCCCCTGCCCCACACCAAACCAATGACAAACCTCAACCACATAGTCAAACTCTACTCAATAGCCTCTTTTATTGCAGTGTATAGTGGAGGAGGTAGTGTACATGTTGCTTTTGTCTTTCATCAGCATTAGTGAATCAGCAAATCCATTCATTCCTCCAAACATTCAACATATGCAGGCCCTGCAGTCTGGGGTTTGGGGTTTGGGGTTTAAGGTTTGGAGTGTGGATCAAAGGACTATATTAGGTCTACGATTAAGAATAAGGATTAAGAATTCCAATTTTAGGATAGACAAATCAATTGAGTGATTAAGGAAAGATGTTGAATTTTTCCTATAATTTTACATTGCATCAAACCAGAGTCAAAATCCCAAAAAGTCTTGTTCACAGTAATTCTGTATAAATTGGACAGTTCATGTATTGCATATATTATTATCATGTATTGAATTATATTTATTTTAAATATGTCCAAGTATGCAGTCCCTCGCTCTCTAGCTCTTAGTCTCCGACACAAACACACACACAAACATACACACAGACACACACGAACATACGCACACCCACTATGTTGACAACCTGACTGTACAACTCAATGAGGAAACAGGAAGTGGGTCATGAGGACACCTCCAGGTTGACATCATCAAGTGACATCATCATGTGTCAGCTCTCCCACACCTCTGAGGCATTAACTTTAGTCTTCAGAAAAACAGTGCCTTGGGTTACACACTGGCTTCAGTCACAGAACACAATACCACATACACACACAAACGCACCCAGACACTAACACACAAAGACAACTAATTACGAAGGACACACAATACAGGTTTCTATACACCTACATATGGCTGCTAATTATTACTCATGAAAGACAAAACTAACATGTCCACTGAATACCAAACACAACCCACTCACATTGCATGAAATTAGCTTTTGTGTGTGTCAGAGAGAGAGAGAGAGAAATATGTGTGTATGCAGGTGTTTAAAAGTGTGTATGCATATGTGCATGTGTGCATGTGTGTGTGTGTGTGTGTGTGTGTCACTCACCCTGCTGTAAGTGTATCTCTTGGTCTGAGACATGCTGCTCCAGCGTCGCCGTTGACAACGATTGTCTGCCTTCTTCTAGACAATGATTCTATCTCACTCCTTCTCTCTCTCCCTCCCTCTCTCTCTCTCTATCTGTCTCTCTCATCACATCATCATTCTCTGTCTGAGTATCTGGATTGAGAAACTTCTCAGCTGTGTTAGGTCCAGCAAAAAAGACACCAGGATAGACTGAACCACAGGCAGCCGGGAACAGAGCTGAAGAATGGCAGAATGAGGGATGACAACCCGAAAGGGTGTGCGTGTGTGTGTGTGTGTGTGTGTGTGCACGCACTCTAAGCTGAGTGAAATAGTATTTGTGTGTGTGTTGGCAGAGCCGTTATAGTGGATGTGTGTGCTCGTGCGTATGTATGTGTGCGCGCGTGTGTGTGCGCGCGCGCGTCTGTGTGTGCGTGTGTGTGCTTGTGTGTGTGTGTGTCCAGTAAAGCAGTGCTAGCATATATGTGTGTGTGTGTGCGTGTGTGTGTGTGTGTGTGTGTGAGAGAGAGAGAGAGAGAGAGAGAAAGAGAGAGAGAGAGAGAGAGAGAGTGTGTGTGATAAGCAGAGCAATGCCTCTGCGCTAATGTCTGGTCTGCTTTCTGCAGGAGAGCAGGCACACCAGAGAGGCAATGCTAGGTCCTAAAGTCCTCCAGTGTTCACACCAAAATATTCACAAACATATTTATTTCATGTACATGATGAAAACACAAAAAAACAGAATAAATGGATTCAGTCTGAGTATGATGATTCAAAATAAGCACAGATAAAAAGAAGCACAAGTAAAAAGAAGCAAACAAGTACACAGACTAACAAACAAGCACAAATATACACATACATACACAAATGCATAATCTGTAATTACAACTGCTCAAGGATTAGTGTCCCAAACAATCCGAACAAATTGATCAACTTCTGAACTAACGTTACAGAAAAATATTCATCTGGTACACAAACAAACTACTCTGCCACTCACTAAATATTTTGTTCATTTAACAATTTCTTCTAATATTACCTATTAAGCCAACAGTAACAGAGCATATGTTTTGATTTGTGAATCCAATCATCTGCTTATTTAAATCTGTGGATTCAGTATGCACAGAAGTTATGGAGCTAACAGAAGTTATGGAGGTGCAGTAACTGACATGACCCAGAAAACTGAAACCATTTTTGCAAGGGGAGGGGGGGGGGGGTGTAAATTTATTAGCAAAACCACTTTGTAGTGCAGAGCAACTGTATATCACACACTGGCGGAATGGACACAGGATTATTGCGGAGTCTCGGTTTTAGAACATGGCTGAGGCTCAGAGATTTAAGTTTCGCAATACAGTCACCGTACTCACAACTTAAGAAACCCAACCACAGACTTACTGAACCGTGAAAAACACACAAGTCTGGCTCAGTTCTAGCAGACGTTTGCGTTTGCATGCTTTGACTTCTTTTCCTGAAATTAAAATAAAGAGGCAAAAGGAGGGTTGATGATGGAGTGAGTATTCTGCCCCCTCACTCCCTGCCTTGACCCTCAGTGACTCCATGACAATCTTGAGACTAACCAGTCAAATGGGTGTCTCGTTTAAAGCCGACTCCCTCTAAACGGCGGCAGGGTTTTAAACATCGTTGTGTTCGTCCAGATGAAATGATGCAGGATTTTAGCGGCGCGTGCCCCTTTAAGGCAGCCTCTCTGGTCGGCCTGTCTCTGCTTTTGCAGGCCTGCTCCTGTTTGAATGTGACGCAGTTTTTAACAAAAAAGGCATAACAGAGCGGGAGTGCGAGGCCAGAAACACAAGTGGCGTGTATTCCCAGCTGACCGGTGCTTGCTTTCTGAATCGTACACACACACACGCACACACACACGCACACACACACACACACACACACACACACTCACCCACACTCTCATACACGCACACATACACACAAACACTGGATTAGCTCTCTTTATGAGTTAAATCTGCAATGTAGCCTTTTCAGCTTGATTCTTTATTTTGCAAAGCAAAGCAAATGCTGAGGGGCAGAGCAGGTCAGAATTTTCACTGTCAGGCAGAGAGGACAGGTGGAGGACAGGAAGAGAGGGAGAGGAGAGAACAGAAACGATGAAAGAAGAGAGGGATTTACAGACAGAATAAAACAGGACGTCCATATTCCCATTTCAGCTTTTGACATCGACCCCTTCACCAAGATCTCTCCTCCAAACGCACAAACGATAATGAATCACTCATAAATAGCTCAGTTATATCACAGGTCTTTAACCTGGTCTCTAAGCATTCACACAGACAGGAAAGAGAATGGACAATATAACTCAGCCATACTCAGACTGACGACTGACCACCCTAGGGGGACAGAAAACACCAAACATGAGACGAAAGATGAGAGGAAGTGTGAGATAAAAGGAAATACAATGATTAAAGGGCAGGGACGAGGACACAAAGAAATGAAGGGAGAGGAAAGGATAAAATATCACGGATGCTCACTATGGATCAAAAACTATTGAGTACCCCCACACAAATATTTCACAGCTGAGGAAAAGACGGGGAGAGGCGGGGGGGGGGGGGGGGGGCTGTCTTTATAGGTCTGCAGTGTCCTGAGTCTGTGTGTGTCTGGGAGAGAGAGAGAGAGAGAGAGAGAGAGAGAGGCAGACAGACAGACCAATGGATTTTCAGGGAAAGACGTTCTACCTTTATTCACTAAGCTGACGTCTGGCTGCACAGCGCATGGCTTGGCAGGTAAGAGCATAATCTTTATCCCCATTCTCTCTTTATTTTTTGCTGTCTCATCAGCGTTTCAAACCAACACAAATTAACATTAATAATTAACATCAATTATCTGACACAAGCTTCTCAGCGGTTATCCTCACAATGCAGTATGTTATCACTCCAGAAAGTAGCCTTGTACACTAGCAGAGCCTGCTCCGGATAGCTGCTCTTATATGCCCCCTTGTGGAAAAAGTTTTTTTATTATTATTATTACTGTAAACCTCGTTGTTTACACTTTCACCCCCAATAATCAGACGCAGAGCATCCTGTCAGAAAATTATGAAGACCTTTTCCCTCACAGAACTGAACACCATGCAAACCGACAAGAAAATTTAGATTATTAGTGCCGGCCGCTAAAACGTGTAATAATGAACCAAAACAGGAACCACTGATTTAAATCAGATAACAGTTCAGACTGGAAAAAAGCCACAAATCAAACCGAAGGCTTTGTCCCACCGTCGAGTAATGTACCGTGACCTCATCACTCGATTCAGCCACCGCCTATTTAAACAGCATGGGTCTCTCCATAATTGTATTTTAGTCTCGCGTCTCTCCCTAATTCTATTTATTCTATGACAGTCAAAAAAATAAAAACAAAAAAATAAATAATTTGGATGTCTGAAACCATGCAAGAGTTGTCTCATGCTTTTTTTTTTATTTCCAAACAGGCTGTAACTTACCCTGTAATTTCATAGGCTATGTTGCTCAGGTTGGTCCGCTCTGCTGACTCTAATATAATATGGATGTGACGACTTCCTGTGGTGGCTACGAATATGCCCGAGCGTGGACATACAATGAGTCAGTGCCCTGTGACGCAAAAACTAAGGTGTAATTTCATTACACATGGTGTTATAATCCATGAAATTTTCAGCTTTTTAAATTACTTTTGGATTATATTGTAATAAACATGTAGCAAGAGAATTTCAAAGTACTTGTTGGCAAAGAAGAAAATTTGTTTCAAAGACATTTCTTTCAATATACTAAACACGTTTTTTTAAAAATACCAGATTTATTAAAACGTGTAATGTTATGATGATGTGGAAGGAAAGTTTTAAATGATTATTTAACTGAGTAACCGAATGTCTATACCAGTGTTTGATTTCCATGAGTCGCTTTATTGGTCAAAAAAAAAAAAGTGAAACAATCATTGCTAGTTCAGAACACTTTAAAGTGTTCACAGAAAGTGTATCAAAACTCCATTTAGTAAAAACATAATGGAGAAACTCTTTTACTTTTAATAATTATTGTAGTAAATTGGTAATAAGGAAACGCTTCTGTCCTATGTTGATATGAAAGTGAATACAAGGAAAATAGACTCTTTTCAGTAAACGGGAGATTGCAGTTCAAATGCTGCATCATTGTTACATTTAGTATCCTTCATATACATATGGAAGCTTTTCCATTTACTTAGAACCGTCACAGAAAAGCAGCTTAAGTGTAATATTCACATATGATAAAACAACACTGGGTTCACTTCCTATATAACAGTGCCAGTGCTAACATTGCATTTGGGCATCCTGTCTGTTCTGAAGTTTTTTCTCCTATAAAATGATACAGCGAACATAACAAATAGTTTCCTATGCTGATAGCACCATTGTTCTGTGCACTTTTAAATCACGAGATGGGTGAGATTGAAGACACAGATCTCAGTGAGACCCAACAGTATTAACAGTGTATGCATATTTGAACACTAGGAAATGGATAAGCTTGGCTGGGAGTGATGGCCACACAAACTCCTCTTCTTTTCTGAATCCCAGGCTGTGGTACAGTCTGTGAGCATCCGATTGGACCATGGACGTAAATAGGACCACCCTCTCGACTTTTTGATTTGCTACAAACTGAAGGGCAGTCTGACAAAGCCTTTTAGCAAGGCCACGCCCCCGGAACTCCTTCCTCACAGAAATGCGTTTTAGTTCCCACGCCCCAGGTTCCCCCACGCATGGCAGGATGCCCACGGTACCTACAACGTGCCCCTCGGACTCCGCCACCCAGAAACGGCTTATTCGCCCGGGCAGCATGTATGAGGCATGGATGTCTTTCAGGTCTTCCCTAAGGCCCAGCTGCACACCCTGATTAAACAGGTGGTGTACAATCATCCAGCCCACAAGCAGAACTCCACTTAAACCTAGCAGGGAGACCAGGACAGACTCAAAGAGGAAGAAGAGGAGCAGGAACAATCCAAAAAGCAGAGCCTGAGCCCAACGCTGTTGAAGACTCAATATGAAAATGGCTCCCACATGTTCTCTAAAGCCAGTGGAGTACACCTCCCTCACAACGGGGTAATCAGAATCCCGGTACTCTCGTATGCGAAACCACGACATCTGAGAGAGAAAGGGACAAGGACGAGAACAAGAGGAGAGTTTGAATCAAAGACCTCTGATATTGTCATGTTTTATTTGAATCATCAACTAATTTGTTGAGGACAAACAGGGCTGTCAACATGAACTGAGAAACCAGACAACATTTACACAGCAGTGTTGACAATTTACATAGCATTGTTGTTGGATCCACAGAGAACAGTTAAAACTCACCTTTAGATGAAATTCAGCTACTTTAATAGATGTTCATAACTTCTGTCCACTGGTTAGATGCATTATAGCAACTAGTTCTCACTACTGATTTGCTTAGACTAATTTCTCCTTT
Source organism: Chanos chanos (assembly GCF_902362185.1). Classification (NCBI taxonomy): domain Eukaryota; kingdom Metazoa; phylum Chordata; class Actinopteri; order Gonorynchiformes; family Chanidae; genus Chanos; species Chanos chanos. The sequence goes on along the minus strand of NC_044498.1, from coordinate 45,575,883 downwards.
AGAAAAACTATTTCTCAGATGCTTAAATCTTTCTGTAGAGGATTATTAACCTTTTGCTTGTACCACAAAGCCACAATCAAGATAAAAAGTAACTTTTGTCTATGCAATAAACTTTAAAGTTTTAAATCTTTGGGCTACAGGAGAGAAAGGACGTTAGACTTCCTGCTTTGAGTCGCGTGATTATACCAGCTCAGACCTACTTAATGGAAAGCAGAGCCAGAGGAAATGCCATAAAGACATCCAAAAAAAAAACAGTTCTGTCCTGAGAATGAAACATTAAATAATGTTACAAGAAAATGAATCAAGGAGACACGTAAATTAAAATTACTGACAATATTCTCAAACCAGCTGTTTGAGTAACATGAATTAAAATGCATTTCTTGGGCAAAAAGAACACACAGAAAGCACAGATATTGCAAATAATTTAATTTGATATTACTGACAAATTCTGTGTCATTTTCACATACAAAAATCACTCACTTGAGGTCTTCACTGTTTTACTGCACAGTCACTTGCTCTGGGCCTCACACAGTAAAACAAAGGTCCATTCAGTACTTAGCTGTTTGATTAATTAAAATTAAATCACAGGTGTATATTTCATATATGTTTACATAAACTTAGTACAAAGGCCCTCCTACAAATATAAAATCGTTACTGTTTATGGTCTTCACAAAAATGATCAGGAAAATGAAGAACAAGAAATGTTACAAGGTCCAGTTCTCTTCCCTAAAACGCTTTGGAGCCAAACTAGAGAATATGTTCCCTAGCAGTCAAGCTGTGTCCACTGCATTCTCGTTGGCTGGAGGTTAGGCTCAACACCAGGTTTAAAAGTGCTTTTTAGGCAAGAACATATACACCTAATTCTAACTGCTCTCCGCACTTGCATTGTAATGCATAGCCTGCATCTTAGCTTAATCTCAGCTGTAACATAAACACTGGACGGCACCGAAGTCCCAACAATGTGTGAAACATTAGTTCTGTTTAAGTAGTATTTCATACTTAACCGAATGAGGAATAAGCTTAGGGACACGTCATGCCAATTATATAGACCAGCGTACATCACTTTACCTACAAACACCTGTCATTCTGTCTTACATGCTCTTCCCTCACTATGTCTTGGCAATGTGATCTTTGCTCATTTAAACGGATGGAAAGTTTGCCAGGTGTAATTAAATTAAAGTTACATTCTACATTTACGTTCATATGCATGTAGTACGCATTTGTCATTTTTGAAAAGAATTAAACGTATAGGTAATTTTGATGTAAAATTATCATAATGTATGTCACTGCATTTATACATTTACATAGGCTAATTATACATAAGATACCAAAACAAGATTAATTTGTTTTTCTCTGTGCTATTTTTGCTAATCATTTCATTAGGAGCAACGCTGAATTGCTACCCCTGCTTAAACATTCTGTCTGTACAGAGAACTCCTGCAAGATAAGAAAAGGTTTCTGGACAATCAGCATATAATCAACCATGCCCACAGCCATTTTGACACTCCAAACACCCTGCATTGTATCAAGGTGCAATCCCCCAAAGCAATAAAGTAATCAAGTCTAATGAAATCAGTCTAAATCTAACTACACCAACATAAACTTACAGATAATAAAAAGTACCCAAGAATTGACCGACAATTCCACGCTTTCCAGATGCTTCCAGACACAGATGCTTCTCACAGGAAACGGAATAAACATCAACAGCCTTGGCCTCCGCCTGCCCACCTGACAACAGGTAATAATGTGGAGGTGTGGAACTGGACATTAGGATATTCCCTCCACAAATGAAGGCCTTTCCTAACAGTACAGAGAAACAGTGCAGATAGAGAGGAAGAGGAACATTCGAATAAACAAATAAGATAAACAGACAAAACAGATACTCCAAGAGGACACTGGCGTAGGTTCAAAGACTCATTTGTCTGACGGCTGCAGGTCCAGCCGGTACTCAAAAAGTGTGAAGTTGCAGATCTTGGCGAAAAACTCTGGGACGAGAAACTCTCGGACTTTGGTGTAGCCCATGTGCTCATAGAGCTTCTGTGCGTCCGTCTGGACCACTGAGGTATAAAGGACTACGGCTGGAAAGCCACGTTCGCGAGTAAAGTCCGCCACCGTGCGACAAAGCGTCTTGGCGATTCCGAGCCCGCGATGAGACCGCCGTACGGACATCCGCTTCAGTTCCAAACAGTCCGCATGGTGCTCCGCCGGCAAGCACGCCACCGTGCCGACTACTCGGCCCTGAGACTCGGCTACCCAAAAAAAGGAATTCGGCTGCTCCAAATAAGTTTGGCGGATGTTATTTAGGTCGCGGTGAAGTGAGACCTGGATGTAGCTGGAAAACATGTAGCTCACCAGCTGCCTTCCGGCAGCAAGGAGAAGAGTTACCGCTAAAATGGGCAGCAGCAGGGATTTGGAGCTAGTCAGCAGCGCACAGAACACACATACCAGCAGCATCTGAGTAGGAGGCTGTTTGAGGAGGTGAACGAAGGAGGTGGGCACGTGCTCACTCATGCCGAGCGTAAAGATCTCCTTCACTTCCTCCTCATCATCATCCTCATAGCGCCGAATCTTTATCGAAGTCATAACCTTCAAAACAAACACATCAAACTCTAGTCATCCAGTCTAAAATAGCATGTGCACACACACACACACACTCTCTCTATCAAATATATGTGCAAAGCTATTTGCAATTAAAACCAAACATAAAAACCTGAAGTTCAGCACCTTAACATATTGGTGTGGTGAGCAAGTGCATGAAATCCATGTAAAAACAGAGTATGTTCATATGTAAATAAGATTACCCTCATTTTTTTTTCACTTGGGCTGCGACAGTAAACAGTGAAAGGTGAACAGCACTTTGACCTACAAGAGACCACAGACTATGCACCGGTATGCAAGTTTAAATCTACATTTGTGGTTCTTCATCCAAGGTCATTTGATTAGCTGCAGCCACTCTATGACAAAGTTGTGCAGTTCTGTTTGTATGACTTCACAGATGTGGAACTACTAGTGTCGTAACCGTTAAACAGGTTCACAACTTGGTTTGTGTCCCCGTTTTTTGGCCAAGGGGCGGTTTGTATCACGATCTGAGTTGAGACAAAATTAAACCAACTCAGAACTGAAGTTTTTCTAAACACGTACACACTTAGCACAAAAATGACAAATTTAATACAAACAGCGAGAGAACCCCTTAAAATGAGACTGAAAGAAAAGATACATTCGGTTCTTTTAATTTTAAGGTTCTTCTTTTAGAAAATGAGTGTAAATAAACACCTCAATTTCGGGACAGTTGTCGGTCAAGCATGCCATTTCAGCAGGAAAAGAAGCACGAGACGATTGCGAAATGATGAATGACTGCTCTGACCTTATTTGTGAATATTGTAAATAAGGCTGTTATAACCGTCCACTCAGTTAAAACATATGCACACCGCATATAATAAGCACTGTGATATATATTGTCGTGTATATGTCGTTTCATATTCTCATGTTTACCTATCAAAAGCACAAACTGTGATGAATGTTCTCTTATTTTATGAATAAGTGTGACTCACGCTCCGGAAAAATTACAAAGTTGAGCTGGGACAAAGAAACCGCGGTTCCCTTCACACATACCGGACCAAGGACTACAGAACCGCGTTTTTTGGTTTGTGTACAAAACCATACTCCTCGTAATAACGGATCACTGAATTAACTAAAAACATTCAACATTATGAACTGATGATTTGGCATTGAATGTATAGGTAAAAGTATGCGAAAAAGTATGGCCTGTGGTCAACGCGATATCTTGTTCTCCCTCACTTATGGATGTATGTGATGTCAACAAATCTTAATAACATCCTTAATTACCCCCTGGATCACGCATTTCCCTACTCATGCCTTTCACAGCATATAGGCTAATGGTACAGACAGACGTGTGCACCGTTCCAGTGCATTTCAACATATCTGTTACATAGATTTATATTGAAAACAGGAAGTATTCATAGGGTGCTACAAACCTGATTTGGAAACAAAGACGACTAAGGTTAGAAATTGTCAACTGAACCAACGATATCGATACCGATGGCAACAATTACCCTCTAAAGAGCCGTGCTTGCTTCTTCTGTAGCTACTCGTCTCGCATTAATGAAAGCACTGCCGCCATCTACTGAACTGGAGTACACACAGATGAATAGATCTATCTATCTATCTATCTATCTATCTATCTATCTATCTATCTATCTGTCTGTCTATCTGTCTGTCTGTCTGTTCGGTAAATCTATTTAGTAAGTCAGTTTATTTTTTAATTTTAATGATGATGAAATGAAATATAGAGCACATTTTTTAAAACTCATAGATACCTTGCAGAGATGCTATGATAAACACCAAAACCAAAATGCTCAAACAAAGTCAGGGAGGTTCTCTCTCTCTCTCTCTCTCCCTCTCTGTGTCTGTGTGTGTGTGTGAATAGGAACCTAGTGGTTCTGTGAGACTGCCAACTCACCCATAATGAGGAGTACAGTCTTATCAGTAATTGAGACTGAACTGCAACGTTCACTGTGGTTAGATTGGGTCACGATGTACTGGTTCACTGTGAATATTAGACTTCGTACTAATATCACTTAGCTGTGACCATAACCTTATTTCAGAGCCTGAATCCAGTGAAATCAGTCATTCTGCAAAACTCTATTTATAGCTTAGCGCTCTGAAGCATTCTGAACTTATATATTATTCAAAATAACTCCTCATTAGCCTTAACATATATTAAATAGTAGCATTAAAGTAACAAATACAATAACACTCTTCGAATTCAATACTTCTAGCTAAGGTTCCTGGACCACCACAGTAAGTAACTTGGAGATGATTTACGACATATTGAAAGAGCAGAGATGCGAATGTACATGTATTACAACAATCAAATTCATACGGCACAGGATAAATCTAATGTTGAATAAATTGCGATTTAGGTGGAATAAAGGCACACCCGCTATGTACACACGTACACACACACACGTTCACACACACAACAGGATTTAAACTACACACACCAACAACTAACGAGAGACAAAAACAATATCCTACATACCTTATGTATGAATGTATGAAAGAACAGCTACGCGAGTAGCAGGTATTACTCACGAAGAGGCACGCTTAACTTTGAGTGATGTCCTAGTGAAGTTTCTTACATACAAAAGGGTAGTGATGGAAGGAGAGGAAAAGAGAAGACGAGCAGGCCCAGCCACGTTCAGGTGTGAGATACTGGAGTTACTGAGCTTGGCAATAGGACACCGTGAGCGAGACTTCGTGTCGGTGCCCGGAGGATCTTTTGGTGTCGCCGATTTTCCGAGGTGGTGAGACCGGACCGATTCATAGCAGAGAACTAGCAGGATGCAACGGACGGACTTACATGTAATACCGTGAGAATTACCATAGCACTACTATGGTACTACATGTAATAACAAAGCACATGGATTTAGCTCATTTTAAATGACTATGTTGTCAGTCTTTTAAATTACTATGATGTAATTTTATTTGATTTTCATTTCTACGTTCAAAGCCAAAAATACAACATACAGTATGTGTTCTAATGCAGTGATGTAAATTTGCACAAGTTCATAATTTGTCTGTAGCTTATTGTATTAAGATAATGAACAAATTCTGTGGAGCTTGTTCACGTAGTGATATTCTATAGGTTGTCTCCTGCTCAGTGATTGTGTGAGTATTCGTATTGGTGGTACTGTTAAATCGCTGCATGATTTTCGGTGAAGCAACTATTTTGTGGTTTTATTGAGGCAGTAGCAGGAGTCTGAACTGTGTGCATTTGTCTCCATTCTCCACAGATGCAAATGAAAGCCATTTGGTTAAAAACGCTGAGACCATAACAATGAAAGATGTTTAACAAGATGATCAGTGAGGGCATGGGGACTAGAGACATCTAAAAAAAAAAAAAAGAAAACGGTCTCAAATTTGAACTGCAGTTAAAGAATATTCTGCATGTGTTTCATATCGCTTTTATTTCTAATTACAACTATGTTTCTACTACAAAAGGTGTATTAAAATTATACTTTGTTTGAAGTTTGTAAAGCAACATATGCGAGCTAACAGATTTTGAAAGAGGTCAAACCATCACCAAAAGTGGCAGAAATACAGGTGTATCTGTCAAATGAATGACAGAATTATTTAATGTACCAAAGGGAACGGTATTGAAACTCATGACAGCATATGCGAGGAAAGAAAAGACAGCACCGGAAGAGAGGAATAGCAGTTGAAAGGTTTAGTTCTGGAATAGGGATAGCTAATCACTTAACAGAATAACTGCTAAAAAAACAAAAAACAAAAAGATATGAGTCTCAAAAATGACCACAGAGCTAAAGTCACACCTCTGTGAGCAAGGTGTGCCAACCAAAATACATTATACCAATACATGGGACATTACCGCTGTTAAAAAACCACTTGTAAGCAAGGCAAAACAAAACCGGACAGCTTGGTATAATAAGCAATAAACTTGGACTTCTGAAAAGTGCAAGAAGAGAGCGGCCTGATCAGATATCTTTTTCTCTTTTTCCTTCATCTTTATGTAAGAGAGAGCCAAACGTGAAACCATCTAATTCACACTGTGTGATTATTACTACGAATAGCAGAATTACAGCCAAGAAACTCAAGGCCGTTTTAGGCAACTGGATGAAAAGTACGGATGCAAACATTGCCAAGATTTCCAGCTCCCTGATCTCTCAAAGAACGGGCTGCTTACCGACTTGAAACGTTTTAAACCTTATGTAACAGTATTCCTGGAAGTGCTGGTACTGTTCTGAAGGAAAAGGGGCAAACCAACTTCACAAAAGTTAATGCATATTACCACATTCCTCATTTTGGCTACTTTGTGTCGGTTGAGCTGCTGTTGTAGATCTGGAAGTTACACTGAGAAATTCATTCAAGAACAGGGTGTCATTATTCTCATATATATAGTATATAGTATATAGTATAATGTAAATTAATGTCCGTTCACTACAGGGGGGCTGAAAAAATAATTTACTTTGCAAGACAACTTTACAAGACTACTTGATCACGCTCCCTTTTGACTGAGAATACAAATACAACTGTTAGACTGAAAGTCAAGGTAATTATAACCTCTTTTTATCTTCCTGTCCACTGTTTCGCCATGGAAGGGAGTTCACTTCTTTTTTTTTTTCGTTTCATTTGCTCATTTTTTCACATTGAGGATTACAGTCTCTCTCATTCGTTCTCACTCTCTCTCTCGCTCTCTCTCTCTCCATTGCTAGCCCAAGTTGATGTCTCCGGCGAACAAGGTGATGAGCAGGATGATGCAAAAACCCGAGAGTATGCCTCCATTTTGGACCAGGAAAAATATGACTTTATCCTTAGTCCCTCTCGCGCTCCCTGACATAATATTATTCAGCTCTGGGAACTGAAATCAGAGGCACAGAGAGAAAGACCAAAAATGAAGGAACGTGGTTAAGTCAGGGGTCTGCTGTAAAAGGTTCATCGCAGAAGGAGAAAGACAGCTTACCATGTCGGCCAGGGCGATGTACAGGAACATTCCACCAGCAATGGCAAAGATGGCATTGGGAGCAAAGCTGCTGCCCAGTAAGATGCCCAGCATGAGGCCCAGGTAGCAACAGCAGGCTGACAGCATGTTAAAACACACCACCTGTGGCACACTCATCCCAGAGGTCAACAAAATCACAAAATCACCTGCAGAAAGAGAGAGAGAGAGAGAGAGAGAGAGACAGAGAGAGAGACACAGACAAACAGGAAGAGAGGGAGACCAACAGAGATAGAGAGAGAGCAGATAATATTCAAACAACAATGATGAAAAAAATGAACAAAAGTTGAAAGTAAACACTAAAGAGGAACAAACTGTGCAATCATGATTTATGAACTTCTGAACTTCTGCTGTGAAATCCAGTTTTAACCTTATCTGAAAGCTAGTGCAAATTTACCTGCGAAACTTCGGGTTCGTTTTGACTATAGTGTGCCTGAGGAGCTACAAAGACGCTATCATTCCTCACTGCCTGCTTGTCAGCATCTGATGCATGACATAAACGACCAGAATGTGGGTGTACTACACAGGACAATATCATCATAAATCAAATCAGAATTATCTTCTGACTGTTTTATTTGTCATAGCAATTCATTTTAGTTATGACAATGAACAATGAATTTATTTTCATTTATTTATACAGTAGTGCAACATTTAATTTATGTCTCCTATCACTGTCTGGCATAAAATAATATTTTACATCATATGAATATGAACATCATATGTATGTGTGTGTGCGCGCGCGTGCGTGCCCGTGTGTGTGTGTTTTCCTTACCTAGCTCATGAGGGAACTCCTCACAAAGAATAGCAATGGATGTGCTAAATCCAGTCAGTAGAGAAAGAGTGAATGAGGCTCCAATGGCTAAACCATCTACAAAATTATGGAGCGCATCACTCAGAGTGATCATCCAAGCCATTGTCTTAATGTTAGACACACGTTCCCCTCTCAGCCAGCGACAGCTCAAGGAAAAGTTCACCTCCTACAAACACAAAAACACATCACATTTTCATGAACAGGAGTTAAAGGGCTGATACCCATTGGAGAACCGTCAGTGTTAGAATATGCCTCTGGACAACTGAGCACACTCTTAACAACGGATGTGCCTCTAGATAAGTGTAGCACACGGCAGAATTGCAAGCTGGTGATGCTACGGGGGAACCAAATCTCCAGCTATAATCAGAGAACCATAATAAATGAGAATGAGTGCATATTTTCTGTGCCAGTGAGTTCACATGTACTCCACCAGTTGATTAATGTGTGTGATTATCATGTTATTTATTATGCATTATCAGTCAGGAACCACAGCCTTGATAATAGAAAGCCGTATTCCTGACACTAAAGGACTGTCTCTTTGAGGTCCAGGCAAACCTTGGCCACAAGGTGAAAATACAACTATTTCCGTCCGTTCAGTTCTCGCTTTTTTGGTTCAAGTGCTGTGCACATACGGTTATTCTGTTTAGTCTAATTGAAGCCAGTAGTTCTGCCAACAGCTGTAGCTACAGAGGAACCAAAAGAACCACCATTCATGCAGGGTATATTTTATATTTAAAACGTTCAAAAAATGATGGCTTACATGCATGATGATATTAAACTTTAATTTTGAGTGTTAACAGCTGATGAGTGTCCACATATTTATAGATTCGGGACAACGCAAGGGCAGCTTGCGTTGCTTTAATAAATTTACATTTTAATAAATATAAAAATCTAAAACATCTTTCATCTTGTTTGCTGAAAGTAGCATAAAGTACTTGATACAAATAAAGAGAACGCATATTTCTACGTTAACACCCACAGGTATTGGGGGCTAATTTACAAATTATCTGGGTCATCACATTATGAACTGCTTTAATAAATACATAGCTAGAATTATGAAGGTTAGGGGAAGTTTAATTGTCAATCTGTCCGTTTTCCTAATGTTGGTCAGGATCATGTATATCTGTGTTTCACCTGTCCGTGGTCTGGAGAGTTGTTTGGGAGACTGGACTTTTCATTGGGGTTGTTTGTGAAATCACTGGTGATGTCATTGTTGCTGTTTGCGGTGATGTTGTTGCTGATGCTGTTTATGACGATTTCATTGCTGAAGCTGGTGACAGTAACATCTGCAGCCTCCATTGGTGGGAAGTGACTGTGTCCATGGCCGTGCTGTGAAAAAAAAAACAGAAAAATCATTCAGATGAGATACTTATATTCCATTAATACCTGTCTATTTACGGTACAACTCTTACCTCAGATTCCACCTTTAGTGCCATTTTAAGAATTTTCTCAGCAAAGAAAAGAAGATAGAACCCTCCAAAGATGCCAACTGCTTTTTCCACATAGTTGTCTGCTTTTGGGTCAAAGCCAAGGGCCTGTGAAATTTGGGGAAAAAACAATTAGATTAGGTCGGCTGCATGAACAGACTGAGGTGATAACAGTTATTTATTTTTTGTTTTTTTACCTCTATTGACCATCTGGATTCATTTTCTACATCCTCACATTTCATCTTCTTTTCTTACTTTTCCCAACTTTTCCCCAACTATTTACATCCTCTCCTCCTCTTCCTTCATATTTTTTTTTTTTACAATTCCTCAATTCTCCCACTCGCAATTATTCATTCTCTGCTCACTCCCCCTCCTCTCTCCTCTTTTCTCTTTGGTCGACCATACCTCTGGGATGAGTTGCAGGACAGCATTGGAGAACAGTGTTCCTATGGCCAGCCCAACGAAGTAGGTCAGCACTTTTGGGAAGTAGGATTTCTTAGTGAAAGGAATCAAGAACAAACCCAGCAGAGCAGCCAGGTTAATGATTGTCACAGCAAGGAATCCATAGCCCCAAACTAAGAGTGAAAAAGGAGAGAGAGAGAGAGAGAGAGAGAGAGGTCATCATAACCAAACTAGGTTGTGTCCACATACAGACAGCATGACGAATAGATAAGATAAACAATATCACTCTATAGTATACATGAGTCTGAACTGTAATACTTCACAAGTGCTGACAATATGTTTTCACAGGTTTTCAAATGTTTTCTTACATTTCGATCTGAGGAGATTTGTCAAGGTAGTAACTGTGGTTAGAAATAAGAAGCTAATCTATAACATATCAAAGTGAGAAAGGTAAAATGTTCCCAAATTAAAGACCTAATGAGAAGATATACATTTTGAATGACTCATTTTTATGTGAGATACTCTGATTCTCATGAGCAGAGTACATCAGTAAGCATGGTGAGAAAATATATTTATTGTGGCAAAAGGGGGAAAACCTCGTCATCAAAATAATATAAATTTTGCATCGAGAAGATTCTCGAAACTAGCTGGTATATGGTCTTTTAATGGTACTGCGATGCACAAACAAAGATCTGGGCTCATATTTCTGCTACAGAGGGTCTTCAGACACTGTCCCCACAACACTGTTAATGCACCTCTTATAGAGAGGAAATTTCCATATCAAATGGGAGCAGACTGAGTGGTCTCTCTTCTCTAAAGGACCTGAGAAACTGATGCCGGAAACTCCGGAGCCTTGAACAGACCCTGTTTTGTTCTCGTTCAGCGGCTGGATGTTTGAGGATGAGCAGAAGTGACTCGACGAAGGCTGATAATGTCACAGCGTGCGTAAGTTCTCTGAGAGCAACTCTGGATTTTGGACATCACTCAGCGCTAATAAAAACTGATACTAATAAAAGCATATTTTACGACAGGCCATTAGGATATTAATTGATCTTTTAGGAGCAGCACAGGAACAAGATGTCAAATATGCCTACCCTCATTGAGTTACTTTGACTTTGCTCACAGTCCAAGGATTATCCAAACACAGGAAAACTGAATTGTACTGAACAGAAAATACAATCAGTCCATGAATCCTCACACTTGGAGCCAAAACAAATTGGAACAACTCAATCCTTCTGGTTTGGGAGTTTTTCCTTGGCTTCTTCCTCGTCTCATGAACCAAACTCAGCCTAAGAGTGTCTAAGGGTGTGCGTGTGTGTATGTGTGTTTGTGTGTGGTCTGTTGTTATCAGTTCTACTGGGGTTCCCCACCTTTAGGAGTTTATTTAAGCGACAGTTTTGAAATAATATTCAGTGAGGTTAAAGCAGAGATTAGTTGAGCTACAATTCAAAGTGCAAACTAACACCATTCGGCATTAGAATTTACCTACCGATGAACATTTTTTAAGTTGTCACCTCAAGTGTATAACAATTTGTTAAATGCATGAATTCAATCAAACATACTACCAAACAAACAAACCGTCTGGTCATTTGAACTGTTACGTCACAACTTGATGTCACTGTACAGTTAAATAAAATGAGCAAACCAACGAAATGTTTTGAAGTCAGCCAGAATCAGCCTTATCTGCTTAAATACTTTTCACACACAGAAAAAAATAATGTTGTTCCAAACTTTCACACCTGCTAACTAAATGGCATCCAGATAACCTCATGTGACTTTGGACACATTCAGACCAGAATGCATGCTGAAAAAACGTTATGCTCTATCTGACTTTCACGACACTACATCCTCGATCTCCAATATACACTTTGTTTTGGAATCAGGAAGAGATTTTTGCAGGTTAGAATTCATTTGCTGTGTATGCAACACAGACTACGTGAGTGCAGTACCCTGTTCATTGTGTTTGGGACTCACCTTCGTGGTTGATAGGTTGGGTGTTTGTTTGGGTATTGGCGGGACAGGAGGGAATCAGGACCTGAGTGAGGATAGCTGGGCACATAAGCTCCAACTGTCCAGCACTCACCTGAGACACATTACCCAGCCCGAACTCTGACAGCAGCTCTGGCATTGACATGCACTACACAAAACACCAAAATATCAGCGTGATTTCACGATGTGTTTTCCATTTCTCTCTCTCTCTCTCTCCCTCTCTCTCTCTCACACACACACACGCACACACATTCACACATATGAAGAGATGAAAACTTTCTTTAAAACACACACACGCACTCACACATGTGTCTACGTTACCACCTGTCGCTTAGGCAATCAAATGTCATTATGGGGATGAAAAACATCATAAAGTTCTAGTCTAGCTCTTTCCCGAGACAGACTACCTACTGGCCATGATTCTATATACAAAATCTAAACCAACGCATTGGCTATGCAACAGTCAAGACGGCCTTCTGACAAAATACCTCTACATTCCCCAAGGGATTTCCTGCATTATCGATGGACAGAGGACGTCGACTTGTAATTAGATGCAAAAAGTTTTCCAACTTCGACCTGGGTAATGAATCATTTTCACCATAGAAGTGCAAAACACCTTGGAGAGAACGTACGTCCATCTTCGTATCCGTTCGATTTGAAAAAAAAGAAGTGAAAAAGAAAATACCGATACACTTAAAAAAACTTAACTTATATTTCTAACCGCAAAAAAACAACCGTATGAACACGTGAGTAAAAGTTAAAAGCGGCATTCATCATTTCTCTGTGAAGAACGTAAGGCGACTCCTTGTGAAACTGCTTCTAGAAAGTTACTTTTCAGAGCTGAATACAAGTGAGTATCATTTCCTTGAAGGTCTCCTTGATATTGTCTAATTATCAGCGTGAGCAGAGGTTGATGTGAGCTCATTTGGTTCAAAGATCAGTTCCCGCTCGGCGCAGCGTAGGATAGCAACAGACGACAGGTGTGTGTGTCTAAGGGTCGGTCCATTGTTACTGGTACTTTGTCAATAGTTTCTTTGTGCAATGTGTTCAACATTGATTTTCTGACAAAAATGGCGCGACTTTAGAAAGGAAATAGTAGGTCTTCATAACATAATTTCAGAATGAGAGTCCTTTCTATATGAGGTATAGGACAAAGAGTTAGCTGTCCTGTTTAATTTTTCCTCTAATGAATCAAACAGAACAAGACATGTGGTGTAACTCAGCAGTCCAGTGGCCTGGTTCTGGATCTGTTTCTACCACAAACTAGGACCCATTAAAATGCAAGCTATTTTTTTCCTCTGTGGAGCTGGCCACTGTAACTGTGTTGTATAATCCTGAAGAGTGAGGAAAAACACAAGAAAACCCTTTGGTTTATGCCATAGATTTATTAAACAACTCATGTGTGACTGACATTAGAATTTACAATGCGAACATCAATACAAATATTTTCAAACCCAATTTACATGTCATTTTTACACAATTTACACCATTTGTTTAAAAATAACTCCTGTTTTGGTCCGTAAAGTATCACTCATCCAGAGTACAAAATTATCAAACACACACACACACACACAAACAGAGAAAGTCAGTAAACATCTCTGAGTGTTGTAATGTGTAGGTTTGCAGTGAGTTCCTTAACACTGGTGGGACTCCAAGGGTAGAAACGCACCACATGCTTCTCACTCAACAGCAAGAAGCCGTTAGAGTCAAATCGCCCGGCGATGTCATCCGCATCCAGCCATACAAATAACGCCGGAACGGAGGAGCGTAGAGTCACTGTGAAACTATCCCCGTCAGCTTGCACAGAGAACTGCAACACATGCACTACACGTTAAACCTGATGCAAAAAGAACACTTTTCTCAAACTAATTCAACGGGTGGAGGGGTATCTGCAAAAAGCCTCTGCTTTAGCTTGAATTAGAGCGTGTTTGTGTGAAACGGATGGGTCTATTTAGGGGAGAATGTCATACCGTGATATTGGGTTTCTGTAGCTCCTGGGCGTCTCTCGGGGAGCTCAGGAAGAGGTGGCTAACGGGCCCTCTCTGTCCAACAGAGTCACTGAGATAAAAGGTTAAGAAACACGAACGACGGGTGCAGTTCCCACAACCCACCAGCAAGTCAGAGACAGATCTCCTCAGCATCACCGTGGCAGAGCCAGCCCTCACCGCAGAAGCACCAGACACCAGAGAACATGAGGGCACCAGACTGTTCCAGCGATACACCGTCACCTACACACATACAGACACACATGTACACACACACACACACAAACGCATAAACACAGACACACACAAAGTATTAAGCGTTCCAACAATTTCTCGCTGGTGTAGAACATTTTTATATTCTATGCTCACTCAAACACTTCTGGGTAGTTTGACTGCTGAATTACAGTGACGTACGTGAAATAATGCTTTGTGAAAACACATATAGATACATATGCATTAATGATCTTACTGTGACGGTGAGAGTGAGGTCAGTGTTGAGGTCAGACACAGCGTAGATAAGTAAATCTCCGTTATCTTCAAAACCCACTGGTGACACTGGGGCAAAGAAGTCTACAGCCCAGTACTGCAGCATCTTCCATTTACCACCAAACTCTATACACAGTCATGCATACATACATTCAAATCTGTACATTCAACACATAACCACAAAGGTATAGAAGTATATTTAGTTCAGTTCACTAATGTCTATTATAAGGTAACCAATCACAAGTCATGTTGCTAATGTATCTCTGACACACTGACCGATAGAGGACCAGGATGGTCCCTGCCAGATGTCATTGAGCTGCCAGTAGAGTGCTCCCATGGTGTGACCTTTCCCTTCAACGATGTCACTGCGGCTACGGCGGTAGAACTCTGTTTGTGTCTTAATACACTGTGCCTGCATCACCTGTGTTGAACAATAAACACACAGGTTTGAAAAAAACCATCCACACTCTTTAGCTGATTTTCCCCCTAAGTCTATTTGTTTTTTAGTTTACCTGTGTGATGTAGAGTGTGTCTCTGTATCTCTGCAGTCGGTTTGTATTGTTGGGAAGAACGTAATGTAGCTCTGCTTGTTTAAGCATCTGCTGATTTCCATCCTCGTGGTGTTGACGATGGCCTGAGAAGTTACTGCCGTAGTCCCAGTCCTCTTCGGCTGACACCTATGGTAAAATGCACACACACAGAAATATTAATGCTCAAAAAAAAAAAAAAGTCACAGCAAAAATATTGTCTTATTACAGAGTGCAACTGATGTGCATTATTCCCACTCTGAGCGTGTGTGTGTGTGTGTGTGAGACCTTGCTGAGTGTGGAGAACGAGGGCCATGACTGGAAGCCGTACTCGGAGGCGAATCGTGTGCGTGGAAAACCCCTCCAATCCCAGCAGTCATTGGTGTAACTGTAAAAGTGGGTGTCACCATAGTGAGGGTCATAGGGGTTTTGGGCAACCCACCCCTCTCTCTCCGACTCGAGCCCATTGGTAGGACTGGACACCAGAAACGGCCGAGAGCTGTCCTCCTGAGAAACAAACAACAAAAATAAAATTAAAAAAAAAAAAACCCTCACTATAATACAAACAAAATAATACACAAGACAAAATGACTGACCTTAGTCCTACTGATATGCAAACAACACAAAAAAGAAAAAAAATTACATTAATTTAAACAACAAAATAATACACATTAGATACAGTTACTGACCTTGGTCTTCCTCGGTAACAAACATGCTAAAAATAACCAGAAAATACCTTGAAAACTGCAACTTTTCAAGATCTGTTTTGTAACTCTGTCTTAGTGGAAAAATGCTAGCAAAATACTACTTCCGAATACACATTTATATTGTGTGTGTGTATATATATATATATATATATATATAAAATATACAAACCAGAATGGATAGTCTCCATACATGCAAGTATATGAAGGCTGCTGGCAAAGGAGACCTTTCATTAAGGTGTGCAGTATGTCTAATATGCAGTGGGAAACTGTGTGTGTGAGTGAGTGTGTGTGTGTGTGTGTGTGTGTTCGCTTGTCTCACCTGAAGCACAGTGGTTCTGATGTTCTCCACATACAGATGCACATAGTCCTTCACGTAGCGTGGCCGCTCAGCGACAGGAATGCTGAACCAGTCGGTTGCTATGGCAGCCTCGTTCTCATTGTTCCCACTCCAGATGACCACCGAGGGGTGGGACTTCAGGCGTCTAACCTGGCCGCAATCACAAAATATTTTGTAAGGAATGTGGCTGTACTGATGTTTGGGAGAGAACGAAATAACCTTTTTTTCATCTATTTGTGTGTATACCTGTTGAATAACTTCCTCTCTCACTGTTTCAACAAAGTCTTGCTCAGTAGGGTACAGAGCACATGCAAACATGAAGTCTTGCCAAACCTAAGACAAAACACACGCACACACACAAGATATCTTTAAAGCATACATTTATTTGTGATGAATTCTACAGTTCAGACTGATTATGTCCTGTGATATCAGTTACCATAATGCCCAGGTTATCACACAGATCATAGAAGAGCTTGCGCTCATAGACTCCTCCTCCCCACACTCTCAGAGCATTCATGTTTGCATCCACTGCAGACTGGAGCAAATTCCTCAACCTAAAACACACACACACACACACACATACATACACATACACAAAAAAGATATGAAACACAATATGGATGTCAAAACAAGCCTTTAATGGGAAGGTGTCGGGTCCCCGACAGTGGAAATCTGCTACAGACACGTGACGACAAAGATTTATATTAACAATGAAAGATTTGACCCAAGTGTGTATGTGTATGTGTGGGAGACCGAATATTTGCCTATATGGTGTGTGTTTGTGTTTGTAAGTGTAAGTGTGGGGTGTAGTAATATGTGTGTTTGATCTCACATATCAGGAGTAATCCGGTCCTGGAATGCATGGCCGGGGATCCAGTTCGAGCCCTTGAAAAAGACTGGTCGGCCGTTAACGCGGAAGTAGAAGCTGAGGCCGGGAGAAGAGGGGATGGGCTCCTGAACCAACTCCACCGTGCGGAACGAAACCTGAATGTGGAAAGAAAAGGGAGAAAAGGTGTGAGAGAGAGAGAGAGAGCTGAGAACAAGAAAAGAGGAACATTGAGAAAACGACAAAATTGAAAAAAAGACAGCCTAAAGAAAAAGAAAATAAAAAGGCCCTTACCAGTCTCTCAATGTGGAATTTCTCAGTACCCTTGAGGTTAATGTCTATTAGCAGGCGATAGCGAGGTTGTTTGCCTTGACCATTAGGCCACCACAGATCAACACTAACACTCTTAAAACACACATATACACACACACACAGACAACAAGGTACCGTTAACGAAATGCTATTAATAATACAAATGCACATTTATTTTCCCCTAGGTTCTGACAACAGGCATCAGCCAAGCCGCGGCGGACAAAGTCCCGCCTCACCGAGTTGACTGGGAG
The DNA here is from genome assembly GCF_902362185.1 of Chanos chanos. Taxonomy (NCBI): domain Eukaryota; kingdom Metazoa; phylum Chordata; class Actinopteri; order Gonorynchiformes; family Chanidae; genus Chanos; species Chanos chanos. The sequence goes on along the minus strand of NC_044498.1, from coordinate 45,558,283 downwards.
AAGAAAGGACTTCCTGTTCTGTCCAGGCGAGAGCGTCACTGGAAATTCTCCCTTTGATTGTGCTTCGGGCAGTGACAAGGTGACACTGCCCTCTGTCGCCACGGTTACATCAAAGAACAATTCCACCTCTACATTCCAGACGGAGAACACAGAGTCTGAGAGAGAGAGAGAGAGAGAGATGGTGAGAGAATTTTTTGACTGAAGACCTGGGCACAATGTACGAGCTTAACAGTGCATCTGCATGGAACTGGAGAACTGTACTTGAGGATTTGTAAGTGTATACCATAGGTTGGGTTAGCACTGCTACTCAGCAGTCTTGTAGTATTAAAGGCCTCCAGATAAACTCCCTTCCAGATACCCAGAGTAGGGAAAGAAGGGCCCCAGTCCCAGCTGAAGGAACTCTGAGCCTGAAATACATGAACCCATGCACACACACACACAATTTACTTAATGTACACATGATTTACTTAATGCACCAGTTCACCTAAAAAAAAAAGCGAATTGATCCATAACAGACTTTCTGTTCACACATACGTTAACAAGTACAGCTGACTGATTACCCCCATGTCTAAATCTGTGTATGTATGTATATGTGTGTGTACATGTATGTGTATCTGTGTGTGTGTGTGTGTGTGTTACCTTTCTGATGAAGTTGACGTGACATTCGCCCTTCTGCACAGCTGGGGGACAGGCTGGTGGCACTTTATATGCAGAGTGAGCTTGGTTCCTCTGCGATGCATACATCACAGCTGACATAAGCCACACCTCTAGAACGTTTTCTCCATCTTTCAACAACCTGCCCACATCAAAATCCTAAAACAGAGAAAAATGAGTAAAACTGAGATGAAGTTTTACATCATATACAATGTGGTATTAATTGGTTTTATTGCTTAAAATTGGTGTCACTTCATTAACTCACATCACACTATATGCATTTTGTTCCTTGAATTGTACTGCATTGGTGTCTTGTGTTGTATTGTCTTGAACTGCTTTGTGTTTTGGACTGTGCATACATTGCATTTTATATATATACTAGCACCAAAGATGATTTAATAAGCACAACACAAATTTCCTTACGGATAAGTTTATCATTCAATTGATGTGCTGTAAATACTTGTACCCATCCCCAAAACCTTTATATTTCATTTTAAATTTGATCTGGGGGGGGGGGGGGGGGGGGGGGCAAGTGTACGGCAACGGATGGGCGAATGTATGTGTATGTGAAAATAACCTTGTGCTTACATATCTGCGGAACATGTTGTCTGTTTTGCCCGCGGTGACTCCATTGAGGGTGATGGTAGAGACAGTGTCCACCCCGTCAAAAACCAGCACCACTCTTTTACTCTCCCTGTCAGTTATAGGGTTATACAACAGCGATCAGATGACAATAAAACCATTCTCTGCTCAGAAGAACTCTGTTGCAAGATAACTTGGGTCTTTCAGTGGAATGTCCTGCTCCTGGTGAACTTGGATATTGGTTTTATATCAGAGACTTAGATTGCGATATACATTAAGCATAATGAGGGAGAGATGTAGTTAAAGTTACGAAACTAAAAGAGGTTGAATTATTTTATTGAGTGATAAACAGGAATAGATAAGCATCTCAAGGTTATAAGAATGTACCTGACTTGAGTAGGCACAGAGAATATGGTGCTGTAGGTCCAGTTGTCCAATGAGATCCATCTGTATGCCAGGTCATTAAAACGAAAATACGGATCCTAAAATCAGCCAAAATGTGGCGTCATAATAAAACCGAGGAACAAATAACATAACTACAGTCCCCTAAAATTAAGTATACATCCCTCTGGTTTACGTAGGACACAGAGCAGCTATGGGGCAGTGTCAGGGCGTTGCATATTGGGTGGCTCCATACAATTATTCATACAGGTGAAAGGTGCTGAGGTGAGAGGCAATGTCGAGAAAAAAAAAAACTTTCAAATTACAAAAGTATTTGCCACTTTACGCATTATAACCTGTGACTTCAACATCTTAAAAGGTACAGTTTGGTGTAAATGGAGCATTGAAGAGGTACACTAAATATAACATCCTATTTCTATCGTCTGACCTGTGCAGGACCAATCACATAAACCGACGATAAGCCTCACAAATTTGCCTCAGGGACACTAGCCGTGGCTGACGTCAGAGAACGCTTATACGTTATCTTGTGGAACCGACCAAACTGCAAATCTTCAAGCAACTGAACATCCATGCAGATTAGGACATCTGTGGTTTAATTTCAGTGACAGTGCGGGGATTAAGTAATGTATGATCACATTCCTGACCTACTGTTGATCTTGAAGCCGTATTTAATATTACTATAACGCTTACTCCCTTAACCGTTAAGATACATAACAAAAGACAAAACTGTTATTTTGCACATTGTCAATTTAAGTAAACTACCAAGGTTTTAAGTGGATTTAAAGTGCAAAAGCTGGTCACACTGCTGATCACACTGCTGCGTGGAGTTTACAACACTGTCACATATTATCTTTTACTTGGGTCTAAGAAAAGTGTAAGCGAGAAATAAGTGTGAAACTATGCGACTCACTAAACACCCGCTAAGGGACTTTAACCTATGTGGTGAATGGTGAAATTTAATCGCTTATCATTTCACAAATCTGATAAGAATGCATCTAGAGTGGAAGAGACGTAAAATACTGCAGTAGTAGCGCAGGCGGAGTTGATGAATCAATGCAGTTTCTGCGCACCTGAATGACGTTTTGTTTTTGCAGAGCAGTGTGGACACATCCTGGAACCTCAGCATTAAGTACCAGAGAGCCGTTTGAGTTCATCAACATCCATTTTCCATCCAGACTCAGTGTTTTAACTCCAAAATAGTTCGTCACAGCTTCGGATGAGATTATGTGTAGAAGACACCAAACCCAAATGTGACACTTGTACCCAGAAAAGAAGTATCGTCCCACAAACTTGCCCATGCTGAACGCTTACACGATCCTTGGTCTACATTATCACTTGTCTGCACGACTGTCACGACTCTTCTTTCATAAAAAAAAAAACATAAAACACACTTAAAATAATACCGTTTTATACTAAGATCACTCTGAAGTACTATCACTTCCTATGGGTCTGGCGCTGTGTCACGTGACCCGTCAGCTGACGTGTAGTCCGTTGGTCAACTGCCAGCTCCAAAAAATGTCCGCAGTGCGATTTATCGTAAAATGAAATATCAGGACAGATAAGACAATGACTATGATACACGTCATATTTTTGATGATGCGCTGTAACTCCTTTTTCAGTAAGAATCAATGACAGAAGAACGTCATGACAAAATATATAAGTTGTTTCCTTAATGTTCTGTCTCTTGGAACCCCTATTAACTTTTATTTCATACGCTGCATACGTTGACACAGATTCCTTTTATTCATGAAGAATATCTGACAGTTAAATGGGTAATATCGCACAATTTATTTTATGCCTCTTCACAAAACACGCATACATACAATACATTTTAAGGATTCTTCATTCAGAATTTTTTGCCCGAATAAAATATTCCAGAATACTTACTTGGGCAACTTCCATAACAGCCCAAATAATCTGCTCCTGACACAACATCCAGTATTTTTAAATGTTCTAAACATGCACACACGCCTCACCCACTCACTAAGATACCTCTTGGCAGGTATAACTGGTACACTTCTCATATGTGCACACGATGAAGAGAACTCATTGAACTGTTCATATTCATCTGCCTGCACCGGTTTTTACTGTCACTGTGTTCCTGGAGACGGTGCCTCAACCAGCCTGAGGCTGCAGTTACATGCAAATACATATAAAACTGAAAGAGACCCAAAAAGGAGGATTTACACAACTTTATTGAGGGAAAATAAAATAAAAAGTAGCGGGGGGGAGGGGGCCTTTTATAGACGTTCCGGCCATATGTGTTGTACTCAGTGCGAAAGAAGAGAATTTTTTTGGGGGGGGGGGTGGGGCCGAAATATGTAATAAGCGCTCAAAATGTCAGAAAAAACAAAAAACCAAAAAAAAAAAAACCCAAACAGAACCGGAGTCCGTCTCACCCTCAAACTGACCCATGACCTCTGACCCCTTCTTTTGTGAAAGAACATGCATTAAATGCTGCGGCAGCTTGACCTCCAGCAGCACAACAGCCTGGAGACACGCATTCTCACTGTTGCTAAGTTACCAGTGCAAATGGGCCTGTGATCATACAGAGGTGAGATGAATAATGAGGAGGGGGGAGGGGGGAGGGGGGGTGTCAGAGGAGCTGACTAGGAAATGAGATGGGGAAGAGAGTGAAGGGTCCGACTGGGTTGGTGGAGTCCACGTCAGGCCTGAGAACAGTTGTGAGTCCTGAAGCTAAATAATGACAAATGTTCCTGTAGAGCGGAGTCGTAGGGTGGGAGGGGGGGAGGGGGGGGGGTAAAAATGGCCTGACGACAGTGTCCAAAAACATGAGAGCACAAACGCCTGTTTGTGAGTGTGTCTTGCCAACATCACATGGCATACTTGTGAGTCCATTCCCGCGCTATTCTGTTGTATCTGCAAAGAAACAGCAAGAGAGAGAGACGATTAGAAGGAGACAAGGTTACAAATTCATACAGAGGGCCATACGTCTACTGTGCCGGTTCTGACCCGACAGTAGACTGCCTTCATCCTCACCGATCTCGAGACACATTTCAGGAGTCACTCAGCTCATGCTGCGGAGATACTTTTCAGGTCCATCACAGCCTCTCAGACAGCAGTGCTTTGACAGTCTTCTGTCAGTAGGCAACAAAACAGCCAAGCAAAAAAAAAAAAAAAAAAAAAAAGAACGAGTCCCAACGATCAAGCCACGATTTCGTACAAACGCAGAGCAAACCAGTCACACGCAGTCCAAAGCCAATTCACACCATCGTCATCAAAATCATCATGGAGAAATTTTAAGACCAGGGCTAACATCACTTTCTTATGACAAGCATTATCCTTAAATTCTTTATGACCTATTTAAGTAGGATTTAGGGTAAAAATGAAAAATGCAGACATCACCCTTTTGCACTACACTGAGGTCATGTACTAAATACTTACCTAAAAAACTGAATTAACAGTTGTATAAAATGTGCAATACGGCACTTCAAAAGAGAAAACCGCTAAAGACATTATTGACGCATACCCGGACACTTTTAAATGCTCACAGTGGAATTGTCCAGTCCAAATGATGCCTTATTAACTGCGCGACCGACTTGACAACTACTCCCTCTGCCCAAAGCAGCCCATAAACACTTCAACCAGTGAGTCTGAGAGGCCTAACCTCTGGGACCCTTTGTGTTAGCACATCAAATCTACAGCGGACGTATGGGTGACGTAACGGGGTTGGGGTGGGGGGGGGGGGGGGGGGGGTCAGAGCAGACATGGGCGGAACGTTTTGACCTCCTCATAGCAGATTATTACATCACTCGGTGCACTGGCCTCCAGTTAGTGAGCAGGAGCGCGGCAGCACACTCTTTTTCGCTCACTCCACAATGCACAGATTCTTACCCCTCCCCTAAAGCATGGCGTATTTCTCTGTCCATTCCTGCGCTAGTCTATTATACCTGACAAAGCACAGTGTGATCATAAACAAAAACATCAGAAACACTGCATCCCTCTGGTAAGAGGAGTCGTGTGGGGTTGTGTGCGTGTGCCATGTTTAGGAATCCAGTGTCTGTGTGTGTGTGTGTGTGTGTGTGTGTGTAAAATGTGTATTTCTGATATACAGTAGGACCAGGTGAGTGTATACTTACTTCTCTGTGTCAGTTTTGTAGATTCGGGCGATCTCTGGCACTAGAGGGTCGTCTGGATTGGGGTCACATAAGAGTGAGCAGATGGACAGCAGAACTTCAGGAAAGAGAAACACAGTTAGACTAGTACATATTAGCACCTACAGCCAAGACACAGTATGTGTAAACAAAAAGAATGTTGTCTTGTGAAACATAAGCAAAGGCTATCAATGTCATTTCACAAGTACTGCCGGTGAAAAGGGCAAACATTCAGTAATAAAGTAATCTGGACAGCATTGTGATCTTAAATAGACCACAATGCACAATACTGACAAAACTAAAACACTGCTGATGCTAATTTTTCCGCAAACATCTTTAACTCTGGGGTTGTGCCATACATTTGTAATCGAGAAAGCTGAATGTGTCCAATACTTACTCCAGCTAAAGGTCAATACACAGTTTTAATGACATGGTGTCTCAAAGTAGGATGCGTATTTTTTATAAATTCAAAATAGACGCTTTTATTATGTAAATGATTCACTTGATATGTTACCTGTCTTCATGCAAAGCGCCTGATGAGGCAGCTGGCTGCCTTAATCTTGTTGCAAAGAAACACATTTCTCTTTCTAGACTAAGTGCATGCAGCAAAAATGGTTCTTTATTTATAATATATGATTGAGAAAATGAGTCTGTAATTCCAAGCATTTCACTTGACGACATGATGGAGACTGATGATGTCGCCGGTGCCATCCAAGTTCCCCACTTTGCTAATATTTTAAAGTTTGCCATACGGGCTCCTTTGCACTACAAGACAGGCACTGCTATTCTTCACAAATAAAACAGCTGAATCTCTTTTCTCAAAACCAATAATTAGTCAGGTGCTTTTGTAAGCAGCAGTACAGAGAGAACAGCTTGTTTCTCAATTTTATCTTCAGTCCAGATGACTCCTGAACTTCGGTACTTCTAGCACAAATTGCTATTTACAAAAAAAAAAAAAAATATGGCACAAAAAGTATGTTGCTTTTTCCTGGATTATACATCAGCATCTTGTGACTATTCTACATCTGCCCCAAACTCCAGCATTATGAAAGTGATCATTATATTTCACCGGGGATGAGAATGTCAGAGTTGAATTTTAGAGGATTTTTTTGTTTAAAGCTTTGAATAGTCTTGGTCAGAGAGTTGAGGGCGTGTACCTTTTGAGATGGTCAGAGCAGGAGACCACTGGGACCTGAGGATATCCAGACAGATACTGCCATTGCTGTTGATGTTTGGATGGTAGATTCTTGTGGTGAATGCAACCTACAACAGAAAAGCACGTTGCTCTCAAACACATATGCTATTTGACACCAGATGGAATTTTTTTTTTTTTTTTTTAAGTCTTGATGGCAGTTGTCTTTCCTGTATACCTTTGGAGGTTTGAAGGGGTAATCTGTTGGGAAGTGTATAGTCAGGAAAAAAACTCCACCCTGATACGGACTTTCATTCTGCATCAAAAAAAAAAAAAAGAAAAAAAAAGAGACAGTTAATGTCCAGTTGAATCTAGGTTAAAAAAACACTTTAGGTAAAAATGCACAAGCTAAACATTTGCTATAAATTAACTTAATTCAGAAGAGCCTAGTAAAAGCTTACTCATCTCAATATGTAGAACTACTCATATAGCCATGCAAAGCCCACATGGACTTCAACCTAAAACCATATGTTAGAGTCATACTCACAGGCCCCATAATTGTAGCCTGCCAGTGGAACACTAAAGGAAGGAAGAGAGCAAGTCATGGGGTTACATATTATATGAATGGACTGCTATCTGCCCAATGAAAGATAAGACCTGAGGTGTGGAACTCACAGTCATCTCCAACAGGACCTGCCGAGCACTGGGCAGGAGGATCACGCCCCAAATCAGTCAGTTCCTAAAGACACAGAGAGGGAGCAAACTGTCAAAACTCTGTCAAGACCCTGACAAGCAGCAGGTACGCAGGGCAAAAGAATCAAGTTATAGTGCAAAGTGAGAAAACTGGTATGTCCCACCTTTTAGGAAATACACTTTTACGTGATTTGACTGTTCTCACCTTCAAGAACAAATCAAGACTTGGTACGGTAAAAAAACAATCACCGGTTGGAATGACGTGCAGTTCGAGGTTGGCCGAGAGCGATTACTGGGGTGACACATCAGGTTTTTAATCAAAGGCAACATGACCCATCTCTGAATCATTATCACCACGATGGCTTAAGAGAAAAGCAAGTTGAGACCCGATGGGAGCTTGTGCTGCTACTCCTAGTATTTATAGCACTTAAGGGTCATGAGCCCTGAGGCATGCGAGAAGTGCCTTCCAATTTCCACTTTAAGCAACTGCAACACAATGTTTAATTTTTATCTTAAACTTGACTGGATGAACATCATCTCAAGGACACATCATGACAAGGAATCTGCATTATAAATTCTTTACTGTCCTATATTTTACATTTAGATGTATAACCAAACACCACTCAATAGTTCACCAGGTCTCTCGCGAGTCACTTTTAACACCGTCAGTGACAGAAAAGTCTAGTCGACTGCTCAAAGCAGCAAAAGAGAAGAAGACCGTTCCCAAAGAAGGTACACCTTGTAGCAGGGTGTTGGTACCAGCGCTAGTGCTCACCTATCAGGTTTCAAAAATGTACTCGGAGGCATGCGGAAGTTCGCCCAACCAAGCCCCATAGATTTGCTTAAAGCTCCAGGGAGGATTAAATCGGCTTGAAACCAGAGTTAGTTCCCATCTGGACTCAAAGTGATCTAACAAATCACCCTAATTGAAAGTCAATACCGAATGATTTATTCCCGAACCACAATATTCGTTATTTCTGGACGCTCTGTTAATGTGAAGCCAACATGCAAACATTGCCTTGGCATTATTTTTATTCTCTTTGTAACAACAATATACAACATATATGTTCGTACATGTAAGACATAACACACTCCGAGAGGAAATCCGACGGCAGCCCATGTAACAGAGAGTCGCTGTTCTTGGAAAACTAAAGAGGATTTTCATATCCAAAAAAAACTAAACAGAGACATTTTCTTGCTAATAGATCTTCTTTACAACGCCACATCGAGATAGCGCAGTCGGTCAAATCCCTGGCAAGTTACAAAATCCAGACTCAGGGACTACGAACAGTACTTACGCAACGTATAATGGGGATTTGGCAGCCGCGAGTCGCTACGTTTCTCATATTACAACCAAGCCCGTGTTTTGTGCTATCGGCATACCAGCTAACGTCAGTTATTTTAGCTACGCTGCCAACTCAATTTGGTTAAACCATCTAGGTAGCTGAACCAATTGTTTATTTGATTCGTGTTATTAGGCCTATATGATAACAGTTGTTTGGGGGACCAATCACTAGCTACCTCGGTTTAACTACCCGAGTTTGTTGACTGAAATTTTGTCTGTTCTGTTATCGAATGAGCTTGTTTTAGCCACTTACCTTCTGGATTCGTTTAAGCGCCATCTTACCACTTCGTGGAGTGGCTTACCCTCCAACTTCTACCTAGGCCAAGTAGCCAGCTAAACGTCAAGCTAGCTAGCTAATGCTAACTCTTATTCTTCCTCTGTGATTTGGCTAGCGGAATGCTAACTTGGTAGCTAGCTAACATACATTCACTTTCAATAAAAATGTTCCAAAATTCGCCCTTGAGATAAACCAACCACGTCCTGACGACTGTACGCTAATTATCTTGCTGTTATGTCATACAAACCGGAACGATTCGCGTTGTAATTGGTGTAATTTTAACGTGTCTTTTTCTCTCTCCCTCGCCTCAGCAAAATTAACAAGATGTCCACCGTCACCGGAACCACCGCTTGCACGCGCAAGGAGTCGCTCAGGCTTTTTTTAAAATAGCAGTACGCATGCGTCATCGTCTGCGTTTGCGCAGATGAACCCGTACGACCGGCTTTCACAAGAATACAGTAGGTCTCAAATGTGTTTTGAAACTTGTGTTATTACGAGTAAGACAAGTACTTGCAGTTCCACTTGCTTATAAGCCTGTTGGGCAAAAATGTTAAGATGACGTTTCTGCGAACTGTCAATAAGCTAGAAGCAATTTAAGTCTTCAACAACCATACTGTCTGTTGTGAAATTACTGGACTCTAAAATTAGACCAAACACACAATATATAATCTATCAGTTTGCTTTAAAATACTTGAAAGAAAACACACCAAGTCCAGGGTGAAGACTGGAGGCTGACATTATGACATCATATACAAATGGAAGGATACGTCAGAAAAATAATATGAGACAGTGTTGTTTGTGCTTCATAGAAAAGCCTTTACACAACAACATTTAGCATCAAGCTAATCTGATCTGCAGCAGCAACAAAAACACAATGCGGCATCAACAACCACAAAATGGTCAGTTTGAGAGCAAGGACATGGCCTGGCTTTTTACAGCCCTCTTGTGACAAAACTAAAAAAAAAAAAATGTGAGCATTTTCTGAGAAAAAGTTCCTGTTTTATTACAGGGAGCCACTACAGCGATCATCCCTTTCTTAATTAACCCTGTCTCATATATTGCATGGTTTGAGACTCGTACATGACTTCAGCTTGTTTTCATCGAATGAAAACGTAACATTTCGAGATAATTATCATTTGGTATTATGTCTTTATACAATCTCCATATTTTTTTAAAGTTTTTTTTTTGGGGGGGGGGTGGCACATTATACTGACATCGTGCTCTGAGGACACTGTGTTAAAGCACATAGTGAGGGGAGTCACGCCGTTTGTCACACCTCACATAGATCACGTGCTATGCCCACAAGCCTATCCCGAAAGCCAGCCCTGCATGATTTAGTTTGTCTCCTTAGTTTAGTTTAGATTGTCTCCTCCTCCATGTTCTCGTTCATAGTCACTCTCCCACGGAGTTCCGCTCTGCGGTCTCTGTGAGTGGGTCACTGTGAATGTCAGTGTCAGAATCAGAGTCGTTGCTCTGGGAGCATTCCACTTGTTCTGTTCTCTCAAAGTCCTCACTATCTGTATCCATATCTGCCTCATTATCCTGGGTAGAGCAGTGTGGTCCAGGCACACTCTCCCATGCCTCAGAGGGGGAGGGGCTTCCCTCTGATGGGCAGCTGGCTGTGGGACTAGCCATACCCACAAAGTCTCCATTGGCACTGAAGCGCAAACCCTGTACACGCCCCTTATTGGTCTCCATGCTAGACTCATCACAGGTCCCCTCTGAGTCGGTGCAATTCCTGTCGCCTGGGTCAACACCATCTTCGGGCAACCTCTGCTCCTCTTCCTCTTGGTTTTCACCGTGGTCAGGGTGAGCCTCCGGTGCGGCAGGAGTTGCCACTTCATCACCTGCTGCTGCAGGCTGAGCCGGTGCAGTCGGTTTAATTGGTGCATGGCACATTGGGCATGTTTCCTGCACATAGAGCCATTTTCTCAAACAGCTTCCATGGAAGAAATGGCCACAATACGTTATAACTGCTGATGTCATCTCCTGTGAAGATAAGACAGGTTTGAGATCAAATTTTTGCAATCCAGATACTAACAATCATCTGTTTAAACACAAATGTAGTGTCGCATATATTCATCCCTCCCATAGGAGACAGAGGTCATAGGTTTGGGGTAACTTGTTTTCATAATTACAAAATATCAAAACACACATTTCACTATCAAAACACACAAACAATTCTCAGAAGCAGCTCATAGAGTCTGACCTAAAACTGTTAGGGTGAACCTTTATGATGCAGCAGCGACCAGTACTGCTGCCATTTCAAGACATGCAAAGTTAAATACTATGACTGACATCATTCCAGTGACCTTTGACTCACCTGGAAGCAGATGGCACAGACATCATTGTGGCTGTGCAGCTGTTGAGCGCTGGCTCGCATGAGTGAGTTAATCTTGCGGGCTGCTTCCTGTCTAAGCAGGAAGCTCTTCCAGCCAGCTTGGGCGCGCAGCCATACGTTACAGTACGAGTGGATGATGATAACAGAAGCCCCCATCCAGCTCCATTCTCCCCACAGAGACTCCCAAGCCCCATATGCCACTACACACAACGCCACCATGAACTCCAATGCCCGGCAGGCTCCGTTCACATAGTACACCACCTCATCCAGGCCGGGCAGTGCCGTACCTCGCCACACTTCCACCATGAATAGAGAGTATATCAGCAGAGTACCTGTGACCTAGAGGAGGGGAAAAGTCAAAAAGGTGCTTTACGATCAGAGTACAGTGGAACTGTAGATTGTACATGGTAACTAAAAAGAATGCATTATTGGGAAGTGACAGTATAACGTATAAAATGTGTCCCCCCCCCCATGTTACATTCTGTGCATGACAAAAATATAGCCAATCCAACAAGTCATTCTTCTAAATCGAACACGATGAACCGTACCCCATCTTAACCCCGATTCAGCATCTTTTGGATGGTAACAGAGGCAGACTAGCGTGAAGCTTTGAAATAAATGAGCTGTTACAGTACAGAGGAATACCTGAAGTGAAGTGAGCATGCAGCTTGAGACCAGAATAAGGAGCCAGAAATCCATGTGGAAGAACTGAGAGATTTTAAAGGCCATGAAGCCCGGAAAAAGCAGCAGAAACACGCACATGCTCAATCCTCTGACGTGCTTCCACACGCTCCTAGGAACAGAGAGATTCCCTCCGTTATTTGTGAAAGGGTACGCGCGCGTGTAATTTGAGTCTGGTTAAACAGAATTTTCATCTGAATGGAACATATTAACTCAATAAAACTGCACTGATTTGCAGCCCATATACCAAACTTTCCCTGATCTCTGCTGTAATGTTTCTTTCCATCATTCATTTTCATTCTTTCATTTATTTCATTCATTAAGTATACAGCGTCAATGTGCACTGAGTAAACTTGGAACATATGTAACACAAGCTGTTTTAAATGCTGTTGTTATCCAATGAAGACATACATTGTTTTGCTGCAGACATGAAGACATACATTGTTTTGCTGCAGACGACATGTAGCCCTAAAAGTATTTGAGAAGAAACCATATGAATAAAATTATGAAGAAATAAATGTGGGTACTTGTTTCTGCTGGCCCCAAGACCTAGCAATATGGGCTCGGTGATTTCACTCATGCTTTGCAGTGTGGAGGTGAGTACGATGAAGAGAATGATGAAGAGGAGGAAGCAACGTTGCATCGCTGCCATGTCCAGTAACCCTGTCTGGAGTGCCAGAAGGAGCAGTGTAACCCCCTCTGTCACACCCCTACAACACACACAGACACACAATTTTTACAAATATTAAGATCTCTTCCCTGATTCTCAAAGGGCAGCATCAGCTTTGTATACACAATTTCAGGTGATTTCATGGCAAAAACAAACTTAGCACCTGAGATAAATTTGTCACACATCAATTATCATTTCAAATATATTCACATATATATTTTAAACAAACAAACAGACAAAAAAAATATATTTACAAAAAACACACACAAAATCTTACCTGTGCATGACATTGTGATTCTGCAGAGCTGTGTATCCTCCCAGGAAGAACTTGCAGAGATTCATGAGCCCCAAAGCCATGTAAGACACCACAAAGGTCAAGCCCAGCAGAGAGTACGGACTAGCGCAGCACTCTGACACACTGTAAATAGATACACACAAACACAATATTAGAGAAATAATACTACAAACATGATTCACAAGGCATCACAAACCCTACCTTAGTTTGAACAGAGTTTATGTGTGTGGGTCTTTGTGTACCTAGTGAGCAGGTACAGCAGCACTCCCTGCTGGCTGGCTATTGTATTGCCAGCATTGGAGATCAACTGAACTCCAAACAGGACAACCCAGAAAGAACTGAACAAGAGTGGTACCGCAAAGCTATGCCACAGAGACACCCCAACTGCCAGCAGCCTGTATAACTCCATCACCTTGAAAGACATGGGCAAAAAAAGAAACTTATCACCTGACCAACAGTACATGATGTACTGTCCGTAAGGTAAGTTGCTAATGTTTTAGTTTTAGTTTGTGCATATTATACAAGAGTGTGCATACAAACCTGTATTTGCAGAATCTCTCTGTAGGCTGCTCTAGCCAGTCTGTATGGAACAAAAAGGTTTGTGAGGAGGAAGACAACCACTTCTGCCCCCATTATCAACATGGAGATAGAGGTCAGAGAGAGAAGGGTAATGTGAGAGGCAGAACACAAACGTCCCAACATGGGTAGCAGGTGAGCCGAAAACAGCCAAACACACCGGGTTCGCATGAGAAACGCACATAGTGTGGTCACAATGATTTGACCTGCGAACACACACACAAACACACACACACACACACACACAGATCAGTTTATGTCAGAAACACACAGAGCATCAACATTTTCTGACAAACAACTTACACATCTGTGCACACAGTGTTTGGGGAAAGTGCAGGACTATCAGATTTGCACATCTGTCTGAATCAAAGTTCACATAAATGCTACGTTCCAAGTCAAACAGCTTTAAGCAAAGGTCTATTGTTGAGGCCAAGCAATCTTGAACACACCCACCATATGCGTGGCACAGGTTCAAGTGTGGGGATGCGTGTTTACTTACTCGTGAGAGCAGTCACAAACCGGTTCAGAGCCCCAGAATCCAGATAAAGTGGGCCCTCATATCCATGGTGAATCTCTCCATGTACATAATCCCTGCCAACAAAACAAACATTCAGATCTTATTTCGGATCAGTTATTAGATGTCCTTTGCTTTTGTGTTTACACAGTTGCCCAGAAAAAGATTACAAAGAAGAAATTTGCAAGTTAAATGCAAGTTAAAGTAACTCTTCATACCTAATAATTCCTATTTTTATGCGTTTCTTCCTCATTTTGCTTAATACAGTGTTGAGCAAGAATACATCTCAAGGAAAAGACATCCACCAGGGCCCACTGAACATATGGTCAATTTCCATTCCCACTGCTTTCCTCCAAATTTTATGTAGGGCGACACTTCTCCCTAAAGCTGACCCAGGGACTGATTTAACTTTAAGCACACAGTGCAGTGCATTGTGGGTACTATAATCTTCTCACCTTGAGATCTGATGCCCCATGTACAACAGGAGAGCAGTGAGCACATGTAAATAGAGCTGGACAATGTGTCCAAGAGGCAACATCAAGACCACTATGCTAACCACGTGACCTGTGGAACACACACATATACACACACACACACACACACACAAGGCAAAAGTAACCATGACAACATGAAACCGTCAGTACTCTGGGAGCAGAATTAGACTGAGAAATTACGATACAATAAGATTTCAATTGATTAAAAAGGTTCTTAATGGAAATCATTAAATACAGTATACAATGCTAAACCAAAAGTTAAATTGGACAAACATGCATTTAGCTACTGTTCTATATAACTGGTTTCTGGGATCGCCATTGACGTGTGATCCCTTTCTATCAATAGAATGAGTGATGAGTAAGTAATAGATTAACGCATACCTAGGTAATACATGTTCCAAATAACATATTTGTATTTGAAGAGCATGTCTTCACTCCTCGCCCTGAGATGATCTGTGAAGCTCTCAATGTCGCATTTGTACAAAATATCCAATGCGAAGATACTTGGAACCCTTAGGGCTATGTTTGCTACGTCCTCTAATCGTAACATCTTTAAACCAACGCTACAAACAAACAAAGCGAAAGTTCTCTTCGTCACATCATAATTTCATCACACGAAACACTCGAACACATCTATGCTGATAAGGGGGAGTTGACTCAACGCAGGTACGTCGCGACCTGTTCCTCCCGGCGTATTTCCGACTTTCACACCAATGTCTGCTTTCCACAAAGAAGAAATCAAGAAAAACAAGACAAATAGCATGTATCACGACCCCAATTATATAAAAGACCGGGATGAGAAGACCAATTTCCCAAATCACCGTCGTACCACTGACTTCAGTAACCGCCTACCGATGATCTCTGATCACTGTGTTCATCTGGGCGCGTGAACCTACGAGTTCTTCAAGAAATATACATATAAATACGCCTTGGTTTGTTTTTTCTTTCTACGAGTACATCATTTCAAAAAGTAACGAGATTTTGCAGGATTGTAATTAGTCGACAATGTTCCATATCTCCACTGATAACTGTGACAAGCCATGTTGTGACATCACGGGCATGTCAAAGACAGGTAGTCTATGATCACAGTAACGGCGGTTTTAAAGTTTTCTAGTCCACGATATGTGCAAATAAAACATCCTTCAGTTAAGACGCTAAGGGAAAAGAGCATGTCCCATCGATAACGCGACAAATGTTAAGCACAATCAAGTTTGTGCAGAAATTCTTCTGAAGAGGTAGAAAAAACAACTTCGTTAAAATCCTTCATCGTGGCTTTTTCCTGAATACACGTCACTTCAGTTGTGAAAAAAATATTGCAAATGGGCCAATAGGATTTTGAGGGCTGACCTGACGCGCTTAATATATATAAAAGACATATTTCAAAATAAAAGTACCGAAGACTTCAATTAATACCCGTCAAAATAATTTTCGTAAGAGGTGTCGTTGGGCTGTTAAACCATTCAAACTATCAATTGAAAGCTCATCTTTAAAACGAACGAAACGTACCATATTATGAACTTTGTTTCAACCTTTATGGGAGGCAAGATAATAAAGTTAATTAAATGCTCTTAAGGTAGAAAATGATGAAGAACTATGGTATGCCCTATTTCCGAATGAAAAACGAAATGGAGAAAAGAGACAAACGCAGAAAGAAAAGTTCAGTACAGATGTGTAACAAACAAATAAGCAATAATGCCACAGTACCACTACGATAAGTTTACAAGCTACCAAAGGAGGACTGATTGAATGTAATTCACAGTGATCTCAGCAAAAATGGCAGTCAAATTCGTTCGTTTTGCGGAGCGTAAAATTTATTGAATGCTGCGTTCATAGTACCATAAAAGTCTTTTCTTTTCATTTCATTCTATCTGTATTTTCTTGCTTTCTGACGTTGCACTTCTTCAGTGTTGTACGGTCAATAATGTGCTTCTCTCATATTACAGGGGTGTTCCTTGAAGGTCTGGAGAGCGTCTTGTTTAAAAAAAAAAGTTATCTGACCTGTAGCCTAGAGACGCTATACAGAGAAAATGTCCCGACTCAGCGTTTTAATTTGGGTCGCGGTATTATTCGAAACAGCGGATGGCTTTACACCGTTGAAAAATGAGACAAATACAGTTAACAGTAGTTTGACAGTTACAGACTCTAATCTCACAGAACGATTTTTAATATCTACTCTGAATGACAGCCAAACTTCTTTCAACCTAAAACCTTCCGCGGCGCCTAATGGAAACAACGAAACGCTGACCGCAAAGGCAAAGGGGAATGCCACAGAAATTGATGCACAAGATGTGAACAGTAAAGACAGAGTGAATGAAGACAAAAGCGAAAAAGCGGGGAATGCAGCTCCCAAATTGGGTGAGTGACGGTTTTTTATGCGTCTAATTTTTGGATATTACAGAAAATATTTAGGGTGTTTTATTGCAGGAATGGAATAACTATAATGACGTTGTAACTTTGATGTATACGTTTTTAAAGATACATCTTCTTGGAAAAAAGGTGGAAGGAATCGTATTGGGGGTCAAAAATGCTTAAGTTTCGATTCTGAAAGGTGTTGTCTATATGGAACAAAACACAGGGGTCCATGTTTCGTTCGACCTAACGTATTATGAGTTAATTTTCTAGTAAGAATACTTCATAGTAATAGGGTATTTGTATTATCCAAAGAAACCCATAAGGCTACAAATGTCCAATGGCTACAAAGCATTCTCAGACAATATTCCGGACAATTTATCAATAGTGCTGCGCAGACCAAGATAACTGTTTTAGAGGAGCTATAGGATTTTATAAATTGATACGGGAGTGCTAATGAGACTGCATTCCCCAAACTCTACAGGACTTGTAATTTGATCTATTGATAATATTTCTTTGTAACCCAGCTACTTCAGCTGAATTGTAACTTCACCACATCTGTCTGTGATCAGGCAGGATGCTTCTTTGAAACTGCAAAATGCTTACTTCTGTGGAATCATAGTTTTTCTGTGCTGGGAGTTAAACAACACTGACTCGTCAGATCCAGATTTTAACTATAGTGACACACATGGATTAGAAAAGAATGTGTGTTTGTGTGCGTGTGCGTGTGCGCGTGCGCGCGCGTGCGTGTGTGTGCGCATCTCCACATTTGTGATTAGGGGAATGGAGGAGGGCACACAATGATACTTGCTGTTCATTCTGGACTGTTAGCAGATCTGTAGTCAGTGTCATGACACAGCTTGTCTCAGAGTGAAATCAATACCATACAAAACAAAACCATAAATCTCATGGAATCGCCAGAAACACAGCATATATGGAAATTGGATTTAGTCAACCCCATCCCCCACCCACCCAGGCACAATTACACACACACATACACACACACACACACGTGCACACACACACACTTTATTTGTGATTTCTCTTTCTTTTCTCTTTGTGTTGTGCTTTCTGAATGCTTGTTTATGTAATAATGACACTTCTTTCTCTCTCACTAAGACTGTCCTCCGGTGGGTTTGGAGTCTCTCAGGGTGTCTGATTCTCAACTCCAGGCCTCCACCTCCCTGCAGGCTGCTTTTGGCCCACACAGAGGCCGACTGAACATACAGGTATGCCCACTGTGTGTATATGTGTGTGTGTGTAAGTGTTTGTAATCTTGTTTGAAAGATGGAGATGATTTTAATGATTCATAAGCATGTGGGGGGGTTATGTCTGCGTGTAGTCTGGTTTAGATGACGATGACGAATACGGTGGTGCGTGGTGCGCGGGGCTAGAGGATAAAGAGCAGTGGTTGCAGCTGGATGTTCTCAGACCGACACTCTTTACTGCAGTCATCCTTCAGGGCAGAAGCTCCATCTGGAGGTCTGTGAGTCAAACAAGTGACACGACGACAGCTGAGCAATATCGTTCTCACATAATTCATTCAAAATATATTGTTCATCGATATCTCTGGTTTGTAACATTTCTTTGCATTGTCTCTCTGTCTGTGTGTGTTTAGCTTGCATTGGGTCCTCACCTACAAAGTGCAGATCAGTAATGACACAGAACGTTGGAAGCCCTGCATGAATGGATCGCAAGAGGCGGTGAGTCATGGATTCTTCTCAACACAGCATTTCTCTTAATGGTGTTTCAAGTGACTGAAAAGTATTTTTCTTGGTAGCATCTGGAAGCCATTGACCACCCACCACCCATGAGTGATTTGTTTTACTTTACACTCATGTGTAAATACAAACAATGATATCCTTGAATTAAAAATCTCTTTTACTGCTTAACTGTTGTTTACTTATTTGGGATTGGATTCATGAGTCCTCTGTTTATTATTATTGTATTTTGTGCAGCCATTTCTATATGTTCCCTCTGGTCACACTCTCTCTTATGATGTGTAGATTTTTGTGGGGAATCAGGACCCCGAGACACCTGTGCTGGCCCAGTTTCCTGAACCTGTAGTGGGTCGTTATATCCGTATCAACCCCCAGACCTGGTTCTCCAATGGTACCATCTGCCTCAGAGCTGAAGTTCTTGGCTGCCCACTTCCAGGTCAATACAACACACAAACAAACCACAGTCAGAGTCTATAGATGAATAATACCTGTACTGTATATACTATACTACACACTAACATGACATTACAGCGTCACACAATGGGATGACAGAAATATATAAACTTGTAGGATTAGTATTTTGGTATTTTAAACTTTTCTACAAATGTTACAGTGTTATGGCTTTACTACAACTTTACAAAAATAAAGATAAGAAGAAAAAACTATTGCATCAGTAAGTTACAGTTCTAAGATGTTATTACAATATTTTGTATTTGTTGGTATGTGGATGATGTGTGTGTTTGTGTGTGTGTGTGTGTGCGTTTGTGTGTTTTCAGATCCTAATCACTTATATCCTTGGGAGCCTGAGACGGGATCTAAAGACAAGTTGGATTTCAGACACCATAATTACAATGAAATGAGAAAGGTTGGGGTTATTACATTTTAATAAGTGCTTAGTATATACTTAATAAATAGTGCACGGTTGCCAGTCAGCCTGCTGATATCTTGATGATTTAGTTCCATGGAGTTTTAGAAGTCTGGATGTTTTAATACTGAATATCTTTTCGCAAACCGCAAATCACGAGCCTTTCCCGCGCTTTCTGGTTCTCTCCCTGCAGTTACTGAAGGCAGTGAATGAGAAATGCCCTGATATCACTCGTATCTACAGCATTGGGAGGAGTTACACTGGGCTCAAACTCTATGTTATGGAGATATCAGACAACCCTGGAAAACATGAACTGGGTGAGTTCCTTTGTGCGTTGGGGTGTGTGTGTGTGTGTGTGTGTGTGTGTTGTGTGTAGAGTGAAACATATCTGCAGAGACTTGTGGCAAGCTGTTTTTGCATTGCTTTTGTGCTGTGCATTGAGATTGAGTTGCGCATATATATATACACACACACACACACACACACACACACACACATACATACATATATATATATATATATATATATATACATACACACACACACATACACATACATATACATACATACATACATACATACATATATATATATATATATATATATATATATATATATGTGTGTGTGTGTGTGTGTGTGTGTGTGTGTGTATATGCAACTAGACAGTTAGGCGACTCTTTCTCCAGAGTTACTTCTTTACACACACACACACACACACACACACACAACACAAACTGCTGCAGTACTGGCTGAAATCCAGGCTCCATTCCGAATCGGGGTTTGTTTATGTAAAGGAGGCCCAATCTGATCGCCCCACTGAAACCTTCCCGAGAGCTCTGACACAGATCCTGAAGTTTACTTTAAAGCTTTGCCAAGAGGGATAAATCCCACATCTAATTTCTGTTTTAGTGGGAATTTCACCACAATACATTCCAGAGCTTTTGTGTGCAGATAAAATCAAGGGAGAGACAGTGCCTTTCAAAACGTTTTAAAAATAGTTTATTTTATATTAACACTTTCCTCAATCAGTGAGTGGGTAGGTAAATCACATTGCATCGTGACAGTACAGCGACCTGCTGAAGAAGGATATGTGTGTATGTGTGTGTGTGTGTGTGTGTTTGTGTGTGTGTAGGGGAACCAGAGTTTCGCTATGTTGCTGGGATGCATGGCAATGAGGCTTTGGGTAGAGAGCTTGTGCTGAACCTCATGGAGTACATCTGCCAAGAGTACAAGCGTGGAAATCAGCGGATCATACGTCTGGTGAAAGACACACGGATCCACCTATTACCGTCCATGAACCCAGACGGATACGAAGCGGCCTATGAGAAGGTAGGAGGGTGGGTGGAGAAAAGTATCCGTTACATTCCTAACCTCATTGCATACAGTAGTGTATAATGGCAGAACTGGATACAATCAACTCTGTTGGGAAGCTGCAAACAAAAAAAAAGCACATCTGTTCTAATTTACATAGTTTGTATTATTGTCTTTTAAGCTGGTCTTCACTAAGCTCTCTGTGTGTGTGTGGTGTGTGTGTGTGTGTGTTTATATGCATGTGTCAGGGCTCGGAGCTCTCTGGCTGGGCCCTTGGGCGCTATAGTTACGAGGGTATCGACATGAATCACAACTTTCCAGACCTAAACAACATCATGTGGGATGCTCAGGAGTTGGCCAAAGACACCAACAGGAAAGTGAGCAACCATTACATCGCTATGCCTGAGTATTACACTTCAGAGGAGGCAATGGTACGTACACGAATGCCACACTCATCATATTTCAAAAGATAAACTTTACCTCGCAACTCAAAGAAACTGTTTCTAAGTTCATGACCGTATTTCAAGCGTTTGTATTTATGCGGCTAATCTGCCTCACAGAGTTCTGTTAAGAAAAATAAAAAAGTCAATTCCTAAGTGTGTATGGAAATCAGTAGGGAGATGGAAATTCTGGGGTTTTGTCTGAAAGGATGGCACGCAGCCATGGCAGTTTAGGGGGAAAAAAAGCAGAACAAAAAAAACCCCCGCAAATTTGATTATGTCAAGGAATGTGTCTCATTTGATTTTTAAAACAATTGAAAGCCTGAAGCCATTCGAAAAACATTCTTTAATCCGGCGGAAGACAGACTTCCTCCTGATGGGTGACAGAGTACACAGGCTGTTTTATCCTCCTCCACACAAATACACAAGCTTGTCAAAGTTTGAGAGCAGCTTCTGATTAGTGGAATAAAGTGTATTAGATTAGGCCTGTAACAGAAGTCTACAAGAGCGCGGCTCTCGTGGTGGTGGGCTGTGCACCTCTGCTCAAAAAATGAAAACATTTCAGTGTTACGCAAGATAAAAGAGCTAGCAAAGATGAGCAGACTTTTTGTCTATTTGCATTGTGCCCCATACACACACACACACACACACACACACACTCACTCACACACACACACTGCTGCAGGGTCAGTAAACTCTGCAAAGAATGTGTGTACTTCCTTTCGGTGAAGAGTGCCTCCTTGAGGGCCTCTTAAACGTACACACACACACACACACACACACACACACCACACGCACACAAGAACTTCACTGAGTTAATAACAAAATACTTTTTTTTTTCACCTGTATTTTTAACCTGTAATGAAAAGGGTATTACTTTTATAGACCTAACGAGAGGATGAGATCTAAGGCGCAACTCTGCTCGGCGTGCTGTGTTTTGAGTTTGTGAACGGGAGGAGATGAACTGTGCCTGGATGCCTGATAGAATAACTGAAATTATGCCAGGTGTTTTTTTTTCCCCCTAGAGAACTGTTAAATACCCCTCAATTTATCTTAGTCAGACTGGAGCTGAGAAAACCACTTTGTCCAACACGGCTCGATATTTTTTCAGTGTTAGTACAATTGTTTTTTTTATTTTTATCATTATTTTGTGTGTGCCTGTCATTTACTGTTACTTTGATCCCTTTATCATTAATATGTGAATGTTTGCGTTGTTTGAGCGTGTTTCCGTTGGACTATGTGTTGAATGTATGTTCCATTGAATCATGTGTTGAGTGTGTATGTGTTTGTTGGATTATGTGTTGAGTGTACGTGTTTGTTGGATGTGCAGGTTGCTCCGGAGACTCGGGCAGTGATCAGTTGGATGCAGGCCATTCCATTTGTTCTCAGCGCCAACCTTCATGGTGGTGAGCTGGTGGTCACCTATCCCTATGACTGCACGCGTGATTGGATCCCTCGCCAGAACACGCCCACGGCAGACGATGCCTTCTTCCGCTGGTTGGCTACTGTCTATGCAACCACCAATCTGGTGATGGCAAACCCTGAACGTAGAATCTGTCATTACGAGAACTTCCACCAGCATAACAACATCATTAATGGAGCTGACTGGCACACGGTACCAGGAAGTGAGTACGCACGCATCCAGAGTACACACGAAACTAATGACTGTGATATTAACATTTTTATTGTTTTGACAGTTTTTAAAATGACTCCTTGTGGTGCTGACCTAAGGCACTAAAAGAAGAATATTTCTCTCTTCTGTTCACACTCATACAAAAGGCTGACTATGTTTCATTGTAAATAATGTATCTGGCTTACTTTCAATTACAGGCATGAATGACTTCAGTTACCTTCACACTAATTGTTTTGAGGTGACGGTAGAGTTGTCCTGTGATAAGTTCCCTCACGCTAGTGAGCTCCCTACAGAATGGGAAAACAACAAGGAGGCTCTTCTGCTCTACATGGAACAGGTCAGTATGATAACTCTTTATATTGTGTATATGTATATGTATGTGTATGAGGCACTGTCAACTTACATATGAATGTACGTTTTTCTCTCACTCGCTCAGGTACACAGAGGCCTGAAGGGCGTGATCAGGGATAAAGACACAAAAGTTGGCATCGCTAACGCTATCATTAAAGTGGAGGACCTGGACCATCACATAAGATCAGGTGAGTGCATCTTACATCCCAAACTGAGCAAATCTATTTAGGGGGTGTCATATGACACCCCGTGATATTTAATATTCACAGCAGCGCAGAGCTCATAGAAAGGTGGTTTGTATTCAACTGGTTTCGTTTTTGTTTTTATTTTCTGCTCCGCGCAGCCGCCGATGGGGACTACTGGCGTTTGTTGAACCCCGGTGAGTATAAGTTGACGGTGTGGGCAGAGGGTTACATGCCCTCAATACGTTACTGTTCGGTGGGCTCCGAGCCACACCCTACTCTCTGCGACTTCAACCTCACCAGAACTCCGGAGGAACGCGTCAAGCAGATCCTGGCCAAGGGCGGGAAACTTCCGCGCGACATGCAGCTCCGACTCCGCGCCATGCGGGTCCGGAAACTCCGCGTCACGACGAAGATCCTAAACCGTCGCCGCCAAAGAAAGCAACAAACCAAGGCTAGCCGCTAGCGAAGTATTTCCCCATGCGTTAAGAGGACAGGAAGGACTAAAGAGAGCCAATCATAGCAGGAGAGAAAGTCACGGAAGATTAAGGGACCAGTCAAGGATTGTTAGATGTGTGCAGTTGCTGCATGTTCCCACACCAAAACCAGTCCAAACCAGAATCGCTCCCTGACCCCATACACGGGTAAACCATCTCAGAGTTTACATAAAAGCTGTAACGTGAAGCAGGTTTTTCAGCAGGAGAGTTGGCAAAAGAACTGGATAGGTTTCGGTGATATGTTTACGGCTTTAAATTGACTGCGAGACAGTTCAACAATGAGTCTGGCATATTATCAAAACTGTCATGCCTTATTAAATTGGTTTAAGAGGATAAGGGAGGATGGTAGGGGGTGATTTTGGATTGGACAACAATGTGTACTACATTTAACCTCTCTCACATAAAAACACTCAAGCTCTCTAGTATTATTGTTTCTGATGCTGTTTTAACACAAGGCCCGTCTGTGGACAGTTTGGGACTTGAACACTTTCTTTTTTTTTAACCATTCATTCACTTTTAAGGAAAGGACTCCAACTGGAGTCGAGCTGTGAAAATCTGATGACGTAGCTGGTTTCCTACGGTCACTTGTTTTTGCCATGCAACGAAAATGGATTTCATGACATTGCGCACTCTATTAAATTTTGTTTTCAGAATTCACGAGCCTCATGAAATATACAGCACGAGTTATTTTCACTTTGACTTCGACAGGCTGTTATGTGACCTTGAAGTTATCTGTGAGGGTACATATATCTCTCTATAGTTTAGAGACATCACTTGCAGACAACCTCCAGTTACTGCAAAGTTCTTTAGTTCGCCATCTAAAGCTGTATATATTGATATAGCACCTCCATGAAAAGAACAGGAACAAACCGTCCTATGCAAAAGACAGCTCCTTTTGACACTCATTGAAAACTGAGATTAAACTTTATTAATTGTCCGATGTGTACCGCTGCATTTTAGTAAGGTTAAGATGATGACTATTTAAGAATGAGCAAAATGACAGCAGGCCATAATAATGATCAAGTTTTAGTCGTACAATCATTCACCATTTTCTTTTCTTTTTTTTTTAAAGACATTTCCTCCACTGTCTTAAAACATGACAGGCACAAGCATCAAAGAAAAGTTCAGCCTGTCTCAGTGATGTTGAGCCGACGTTCTTCCTTCTTTTTTCTTCTCTTAAAACTTCAGAATGTTTTTTGCTGTCCAACGTGCTTTTCTTTCAGTCTCAGCTGCGTGTAACAAAACTCAATCTCCCACAATCCTTTTCCTTCTCTCTTTTTTTTTTTTTTTTTTGCTCAAAGCATACAGAATATGGCAGTTGCAGCATTCATCTTATCAGGCAAAGTATGTGTTTCAGAGATGTGGAAAAACACCAGCTGTGAGTATGAATCATGGAGTTAAGGTTTCAGTGCTTATTCTCTGTGCCCCGTTTAAGTACATGTGTGCAGAGGAAGCACAGTCAGTCATTGTTTCGGACAAAAGAGGAGGGTCATTTAGCAGTGAACTTGTCTTTCCAGTACACACGTGCGCACGCGGAGGGACAAAACCAGACTGCGGGCTCTGCCAAAACCCAACTTCCGTTAGTGTCATTGTACGGAACAAATCCGTCCATCAAAACATTAAAAAGTCGAACGATGAAAACTGGAAAACAAATAACAGATCTTCAGTGAATACTCAAGCTCCTTAGGAGGATACAGAGGAACAAACGCACGCCGTCTGTCTGCAGATGCTGTTACGTAGTTAACGAGTTTGGCAAAACGCAGAAAGCTTTAATTTCGTGAAACACATTTGTCTCCCAAATTTGATTTGACAATTATATCCTTAACGCTCCATTGCTAATGAGAATGAACAAAGCACACTACAGAACCCATAGAAAAAAACAAAAAAAAAAAAGAAGAAATTCTAGAACAGTCCGCAGTTAGTGCACTGCTGAAATTAGAATGCTGTAGTCTACACCAACACTCTGGACTCAGATGTCTCTAGCTGTAATGCCCGGAAAAGGGTTGAACTCCACTCTCCCATAGCAACATCTGGAGAAACACTGAGCATCAAACATGTGGCCACATTCCTTTTCCTTGTTCACTCAAACACATACTGAGTGGCAATTAAACGCTGTTCCTTTTGGAATTCAATCTATTCACTAGCAATGTAAGTTTAAGAGCTGATGTAGTCAGAAGGACAAACACAAACAAACATTTCATCTAAAACTGGCTCAAATATATAAAGACTCACACTCACACACACACATACATACATATATGCACACACCATAGTTGAGATTGACTCAATTCCATCAGTTCAAAGAATGAACCGAAAGTCAAGCATTTAACTGTAAAACACTTACAGTTTGTTTTTTTTTTTCATTTTTGCTTGGATAGAATATTTCAGTTCATTTTGTATATTGACCGAGTTGAAAATGGATGACCCCAACACAGCAACACACACGCAAGCTCACCGATTCTATACATTATACATACAAATAACACGCTGCAACACCCACACGTAACACACAAGGACCGGCTGAACCCCACTGTCCACCATTAAGATCTGCCAAACCGACACGATATCTATCTTGCCCGCGCTGGTCTTTAGGCTAGGTTCACACTGTCGGTCCAAATCCGATTTTTTGCATATCCGATCAGAATCCGATCTTCCTGATTGACTGTTCGCAGTGTATATTGCAAGTGATCAGTTCCGACGTGTGTGTCCGGGTGGCTATCCTCATTTTCTGTCTTGTTCACATTGGTTGCTATGGTAATGACATTGTGTCTGAAAGTAGAAGCAGCTGATATAAACAAACTAAAGTGGAGGGTAATGAAACGGGCTTGCTTATTTAAAACCTGGCAACGTGGAGCCGCAGCGCAAATTTTATTTTAAAAAATAAGGAGACGGCGTCAGAGAGGGAGGAGGCTTGCAACTTTATTTCGCGCGGCCGTCACCGCCGGTATCACTGTCCCAACGCCTGTTTTTTGCCTGTTCAGACTTGCTACATATGACCGGATTCCAATCGGATATGCACATAAATCAGATTTGGACTGACTAAGTGAACACAGCCTTATAGATCACGGCTGAGACTTTGGGGAAGAGTGTACTGCACACTCCATTGTGTGTGTGTGTGTGTGTGTGTGTTTGTATGTGTGTGTGTGTTTAGAAATGTGGCTGGTAGAGAGCCACACGTCCGCTGAGGCAGCCTGAGGCCAGCTGGCAGTGTGTTGGGGAGAACTTGGAAGTGAGCACCACGTCGCTGTGGGAGTAGATGGAGCGCACCTCCCTCAGGAGGGCCGTGCGTACGGGCAAGCAGTCGGCCAGCTCTGCGCAGTGGTCGTCGAAGGCCAGCAAGCGAACGCCGTAACCGTAAGGCGAGCAGATGAGACGACCGTCCGGGCTGAAACACAGCTCTTTAATGTAGCCCCGGCCCACGTTGGCCTCCTCTATGTAGTGCGTGAGCCGCAGGGAGCAGCGCGGTGAGACCGGGGGACGGGGCGGGGCTCCCTCCTGGAACTCATACACACACGTCCACTGAAAAAAGGGGAGTAATAGGGATGGAGAGAAAAATGAATAGATTGAGTGAGTGAGTGAGGGAGGGAGGGAGTGAGTATATGTCCTTGTATTGGATGTGAACAGAACTGAATCTAAAACAAATCTGCTTTGCTCAGAAAACTGCATTCTTCCTGTTACGGGGAGGTTAAGCGCTTGTCTGTACTGAGGGTCAAAGGTGAAGGGTCAAATGTCTGACCTCCTGGTCATCCATGTTGCTAGAACAACGGAGCAGCGTGGCCCAGCCTTTAGGATGCAGTTGCAGGGAGGTGATGCAGTTCCCACGGTCTCTCTCGCCGGGGATCTCTGGGGTCAATACCTCCAGGCTGTTCCTGGGAGACAAACCTGAGCCATGACAAAACACAACACAACAAAACACAACAGAACAGAACACAAGGGTTAAACCTCTGAAAAGCACCACAGTCATTATCCCACTAGAACCACTATAGCACAACAGACACAGAACGCCACAAAAAAAAAAACTTTAACAAAATCAGTGCTTTTAGTTAAAATTGTGGTCACCTTCTCTGTGGGGGTGCAGTTTAGTATCGCTTCCTTGGCGAGATGCTGTAGACCTGGACCCAGATGAAGAACCCTCTGAAACAGAAGAGTCAAAAAAATTATGAATTAACACTTTTAAGCATGAAACGCTTCTAAACACAGGCCTTACATGAACCAGATTTAGCGTCAGCTGTAGTGAGGCAGCAAACGACATGAAAAAGAACGCATATATATTGTTGGAAATCATTCTAAATGAATGTAATTGGAGATCTTTTTGACGGTGTGATGCGTAGATGAAGTCCTAAATTTAATCTCAAATGCTGAGGGTTTAAAAGAATCAGAAAGAGACAGCATAAATTTTCCATGAAACACCTCAGGTCATATGTGCAAACGTGCATAATACCTGTGTTTAACGGATTTCTGCGAGTTCGTAAAATGCGATAGCTGCCGACTTCTAGGCTCTGGGTCAGATCAAGGTCGTGTAGGATGAGCAGGTAACCAGAGGAGGTGGAGATCAACATCTTACTACAGTCTGGGGTCAAACGCATCCGCATTAGATACCGTGTGTGGAAGAACTTTTTATGAGGACAGCCGTCTTCTGTGAACCTACATGAGAAAACACACAAAGACACATTAGTTAGAATATTACAGCCACACAAATGAGAGACAGTAAAAACAAAGGCCTAAAAGACTAATACAAGTCTAAACACAAACACACACACACACACACCTGTTGGTGTCCCATGTGATGACATTGCCATCAAAGCCAGAGGTGACGAGCAGACGTGTGTGTGTGTCGTACTCAATGTTCTTCACCCAGCTGGCATGGCCATGCAGTGAACACACTTTCGAGTTGAGCTTCCGCAAGTCCCATAATGCAATTGTGGTATCATCGGAGCAGGTAGCAAACAGCCGGTTATCCAGAAACCTGTTGGAACAGAAACATGGACACTAATGCAAGTCTTAGACTCATCTTGCTCTTTTCTGTTCTTTGACAAGGTGTACATGTGTGTGTGTGTGTGTATGCACATGTGACTAACGCTGTTAAAGGAGTATCTCGACAGGGTGGCCATGTACTTACAGCAGTCTATATAATTCCAGTGGAAACATAATTAATAGCCAGTATGTCCAAACACATAATGATGTTTAGAGATTATCTTTATGTGTGCAAGCCAATGATGATGTACTTTATATAGTCATGAATTGAGTATTTGTGAACCTGGTAATGTTGACATTGTAGGTGTGCGTTAGTGCGTTGACCCAATTCGTGCATTACAGTACCTGATGTTGTTGACGCAATCCTCGTGTGCCTCTACCAAGGTTTTGATGTGCTTGGAGGAAACGGGGTCAAACAACAGCACCTCAGTCTGCTCACAAGCCACCGTTAGCACCGACCTGCAGCACGGGTGAGCGGTCATAAATGTCGATCAGATATCTCTATTTGATAACACAGCTTTGTTTGACAAGTCGATCGTTAAAACATGGTTTTAAAGGTTGCACCCTCATGGGAATATTTCAGAGAGCATAAGTGCGCCTAGGAAAGGGTTAATATAGGATTCGTCGTCTTTGCCGCTGCTGTGCCTAACTTACCCGTCTGGTGAGTACTCGAGGTTAAAGACAGCGCCGTGGGTCTGTGTACTCAGGTTAACAGAATCTGCCGCTGGGCTCATTGATGAATATAGGCGCGTCATTGTACGGAAGTTATCTCGGGCCGGATCAACGAACGGGCCTCTGCGGACAGTTCGGTTCCATATCCAGGAGAAGAGAGAGTCACACACACCCAACACGGAGAATGCGCTTCTTGACGAGCCTTCTGCCGCTGACTTGGGTCTCGAGCTACCCTGTAACCGGGTACTCTCGCGACTACTGTCCGGGGAAGACTGTCTGGACTGCTCCTTGTCCTCCTCTTCATCACTCTCTTCCTCTTCAAACAGTTCTTCAAACTCGCGGATGCGGCTAGCCTGTGACTCTTCAGGGTGGTTGTTATCGCTCGGTTGCTCCGAGCTCATTGTGGCGTTAATGTTGACGG
The DNA here is from genome assembly GCF_902362185.1 of Chanos chanos. Taxonomy (NCBI): domain Eukaryota; kingdom Metazoa; phylum Chordata; class Actinopteri; order Gonorynchiformes; family Chanidae; genus Chanos; species Chanos chanos. The sequence continues at coordinate 45,528,096 of NC_044498.1, read as the reverse complement.
CCCCGTTTTCCACTACAGGATGGAGAGGCAGAGGCCCCTTTTCCCCCGACTCATGCACCCGTCCCTCCCTTGGTACTGATGGGTTCGGGACCTCAACTCAGGACGGACAGTCCGGCTGAGCTCAACCACAGCTTGGGTTCTCCATAACAGCGAATACAGAGCCAACAGTTTACGTATTTCCTTTTCCTGGCCGTGGAGGCGGGACTTACCTAAAAACCCGGGTTCCATGTCAGGTTTGTATGTTCTTTTGTAGTGTGTTAGGTGAAGATATGAGCGGTGGAGCTGCACTTAGATCAGAGTAAAAGGTTCAGTTCTACCAGAAGCAAAATGCTCCATGGCACTGCTCTCTAGCGTTCAGTTACAAAGGTAGCATAACTTTCAAGTGACGGGCGTTGTGTATAGTTTTATAACATGTCTCACGTATTCCCATATTTCATACATCAACATAAAATCAATCAGTAAATGTAGCGAATCGTGCTGAGCTGAAAGGAAAGGGGTATCTAGCATTTAGAATTTAGGGTCTTATATACTACTGTTACTGTATATATTGTGTTTAACCATTTTATTCATGTGAATTAACAGTTCAAACCATCTGAACTCAGTGTATAGCAAACAATTCTTAGAGTAAGTAAAGAAAAACACACGTACCACACTTACATCAAACTGATTTTATTGTGTTCATTTGGTATACTTTGATTTTGTCTCACTCTCTCTTAAGCTAGATACCCTTATCAGCAGTAATTCATTTCATGGGCTGAATCTCGGATACTTTGCAATGACATGTTGCAGTCTCTGCCTGAAAACTTCAGGGAATATTTTACTGATACTGACACATCTTTATAGAGTTTTTATGGAAACAAGAAATCATTCTCACTGTATTCACTGTATCCATTTTCTCAGACTAACTAAATAAGAAGTCATTCATTTAGACTAGCTCCCTACAGCATGTCTCTGATTCTCTCAGTGTGGCTCTCCTTCATACTGTCGTAGACCAAGCGATACACACTCAAAACCTCCAGGGCTGATGGTCGAAGATGAGGATCTTGTTTCTTGCACTCTGCATGGATCTGGAACAGGTGGAAGTGGATGACATCACTTCCTGGAACGTGTCCCAGTAGGAAACGTGTCACATCCGGAATCTTCCAGATGTCTGTTTTCTCATCGTAGCCTGGCATGAGTTCATCAGAGAAAGGCATGTCCTCACCATAAGGCCACAGCTGTTCCGGAGCCACAAAATCACCAGTCAACCTCCGCGGGCCACACTTAACCCCCTCGCTCCCACGGACCACTTTTGGTAGGGCATCTAGGTCATTGGCCAAGAGTCGCAAGTCAGCAGTTAGGAGAAACTGGCTGAGTGTTTTGTTTAAGTCATTGGAATCGCACATGACACGTGTGCCCACTGGACTGGCATGAAGAAATGCCAGGAAAGCGACATAGTCGAGTGCCAGCCTCAGCCGTGTGTTCCAGGAGTCTTGGCTGCGGTATCGTTCCTGCGCCAACGTCTTGTCGAGTGCCAGTGCCGAGCCCAGAGGATGGTATTCAGTCACAAACATGTCATCCTCCTCACACACTCCAACAAACGTCACCACACGGGCACTCTGCAAGGAGCGCAGCATGGAAACACAGTGCAGAAAGTCATCCTTATACTTCTCTGATGACAAGACAGACAGAGCTACCTTCTGACCACGCCACTCTGCCAGGTACACCTGCAACAGATAAAAATGAAATACTGCAATAAAACACTGAACTGTCCGGTGAGACGCGGACTGGAAAGATAAACATTCTATACAAATACACAAACAATAAAGAACAAGAAAGAAATCAACATTTAATTTTCCACCACATATCTCACCTGCTTTACTGCTCCTCGACCAATCAGTTTCAGGCGTCGTACATCAGCTCGTATATCTGGGCACTCTAGCCAGGGGGTACAGGTGGTCATGGTTCCAACTTTGAAGTGGCCAGGAGGGCAGTGTGTGTGCGCGTGTCTTGAGGGATAGCTGGTGCCCAGGTTTAGGGATTCCAGGTAGAGGTATAGAAGAAGGTTGGAACATAGTAACGCAGCCAGGCACAGCACTACAGCAGGCACCCCGCACCATGCTCCACTTGTGCCGACATTATGGCTCATGCTGGCATCTTAACCTATGCGCCACAGCAAGTAAGCTACGTACAATAAAGCTTTATTAAAACCACCAAATATTTACATTGCTATTTTAGGGCAATGGATCCAATTAGAGTGAAATGTGTTAGGAAATTCTGGAAATTCTACGCCCACGTTATGAGTAGTTAGAAAAGCGCTGAAACAGCAAATAAGCGCTTGAACTATAAAACACTAATTCTAGTGCACGAGTAATACATCTAGTGTAGCAATACATCTTGTCAAACATTTACTACTTCACCTAAAACAGTCAGATGAGTAATTTTGTTCGTGTCTTTCAAAAACGTATTTCACACGCGACAAGTTAATCGGACAACTTTTGTAAACATGCTGTTAAGGGCTGTCCAATTGTGCGCCTGTGGAGTTTTGACAGATGTCAAATGATTATATCTGGGCTTCTGAGGAATAACCCTCTAGTGAAATGCCACGTCCTGTCCAAAATAATACAGTCTACGACGAATGACAGAGGATTATTGTAGATTTGTGTGTTGTTAGTAACGATTCCGTTCATTAAATTACCAATACGAGCTCCTCCAATGTTTATCCGGTTTTCTTCTTCGGTATAAATATGAACGCCATTTAAATTAAAAGCCCATGTCGCCGCCAACTGGGCTGGAGTGGCGATAACAGGATCATTTCGTCATAGGCTTTCAACGTGTAACGAAGGTGCTGATTTCTGTAGGTGGCTGCACCATAGTGAATAGTACACTTTACTGGGTGTCCTAATTACAACATAACTCTCTTTTGCTGACCACATCCTCTTAAATGTATAATCTCTATAAACTGTCTTAAGTTCATTTCAACCCCACCGTTGCAACCACTTTTTAAATCGTTGTCTATATATTAAGCCTATATAAATTATATATTAAGCCACATTCTTGATCATGTACTAAGGTGTTTCAGATGTATGATACAGAACATTATTAATCTACATGATTCTTGATAAGGAAGAAAGATACTGAAACATATTTAAACCCTACTTTCACCTTGCCACAGTTTCCTTGCATGCAAAGCCAGTGACTGCTCTGAACAGATGCAGATGAAAATTCACACGCTCTCTTGCTTATGTCCATTTGTTTTGAATTAATTGTTACCCCTTGTGCAGCGAAGAACAGTGGTGTTATTTAGAAATAGTTCCATGGAAGTTGCCAAGGCTGTTAGATGATTCACAATGTGTAAACAGGCAGTGAAAGATTGTCTAATTCGTAACAAAGCCAAGGTCAAAGGAACGGGGATACTTTTAGCGCTTCTGAAAAAGTCATTATTCACAGTAATACACGAAATGAAAGGCACCCTCAATTTAAGTTTAAACTGGAAGAGACATATTATATAACTAGGCAGACTGCAAACGTGCACGTGTACATTGAACTGTTGACACCTCGAAACCATATATCAGTAGTCTGTATTTAAAAGGTGTACCAAAATTGGATATGATGTTTTATTTATCAGGGCTGTGTTTCCTAGTCATTCTGTTTTTAACTGTTTCCATGGATCGAGCTCATTCAATATTAAGAGGCCCGATGTCAGGCTGTCACCCCATCCTGGCTCTCTGTACAGCGTACACCAAAGACCCGTGAGGTTTTTTGTAGAGCTTCGATAGGTGAGAGATTATCCACGAACAATCATGTAGATGGTAAAGCGATGGAGCGGGAGACTTTAAGACACGAGCAGGACATGCCAGAGAGGTGCAGGACAGTCCGATTTCGCGTGGCGTCAGCTCATAGTGGCCGAGTCCTCACAGAGGTCTTCAGAGAAACTGTAGTTGAGGACTCGGTCGACTCTGACACGACGACCGGGAGCCCTGATCCCGAGCGCGCCAGTTCGCCAGTGCTTAGTGAAGCCAATGGCCACTTAAACGGCCTTCCGAGCTCCGAACCGGACGACAGTGGCAGCGAGCCAGACGACCTACTCATGTATGCCAGCATTGCTAAGGAACAACTCTTCAGCGGTAAGCGCATTAACATTTTCAGTAAAAATGGAACGGTGCGCGGCGTGAGGGACAAAGTGAGTGCCGGACAAGTGCTCTTCAACAATCTTTCCAAAATGTATGGGGTAAGTCAGTTGTCTGAGATTAGCGATGCTATCTACCTTTGGGCACAGGAATTTATGGCCAAAACCACAAACTGGTCGGTGACCTGTTGGGTTTACCAGCACTGCAGCAAACTGACTTTTATAAAAACCAATCAGTAGAATTAGATGGGAATTCAGTAATCGATTTGCAACAATAATCATTATAACACTGGACCATCTCCACTAAAATTATATGATTACAGTGTTACAGATTTAACGATTGTTGCAGAGGTGCATAAATTGTACCCCAATTTGCAACAACCCTGGACAATAATCCCCAGCATTGATGTTACAGCTGTCCTTAACTATGACCGTAGCAATGACTTCATCCGACTTTCACACCTTTGTACAGAACGATAAATCTAACTTTGGTTTGCATTCTGACCACAGTCTCTTATGGTTCTGATGAAATCTACAGCAAGCGATGTATACTTACGAAAGAAAGAAGTTTCATGCATGGTCAAAAGCGACAACGACAGTGTGTCTTAATGATGATCTTAATGCATTCAAAATGAAATGGTGATCATTTTCCTTAACCTTTCTTAAAGGGCTCTTTGCATACGAACAAGTCTAAGAGACCATGAAGCTCAGATTGCAGAGGACACCTTCAGACTGCAGGACAGCTTGCTCGGACAGCTCTGGAGTCACAGATGGGTCAGTGGACATAGTTTAAAGGCACTGAACTGACGTGGACAATGTATACAGTGACAAGTGGAGGCCAAGGGCATCAATTTTGAATGGCGTTTCAGCTGTTGTGCATAGAACATTACAGTATGTAGTTTTTGGTAATATTTTATAACGAATTTTCCTATGTAACATTTTTGATGGAATTGTTACAGAGACTAGTGGCATATGATTGTGAAATTAATGTAGTGTTTAGCTGTATTACTGTGTAATTCTTTGTACAGTGGAGTATATTTTGTATAGTCACTGACTCAATGGTGTGAAATTTACACTCCAAGTTTTGAGATGTCTGTCCACGTAAACCTGTAATTGTTTTTACCCTCACTTTTTAAAAAATATACATTTGAGACCCAAATTCAAAGTGTTTGGAGAGTTTTGGTCTTTGTGCAAAGATTTTTTTTTCTGGGTTCTGGGTGACCAAACTTTCACCTCTTTGAAAATATGGGAGAGAAAGTGTGATGGGAAAACAACACACCACCCAGAGGACCAGGTGTGTACTTTTTATCAGCCCAGAGGACCAGGTGAGCACACAGCGGTTTGTCCGATGTAAAGTTAAAATTATACACAGTAATGGGGTTTTACATTTTGCTTCCATTTTTTAAAGTCACTCTATACAAGGAATTCAACACCATTTTAATAGGTTTTTCATACATACGTACACCAAGAGTGACAGTCTCCACATGTGTGATGAATTATTGAAAAGATCAGAGGGTCAGACAGCTCAGTTTCCTCTGCATTATTCAGTGTGATTATAGAGACTGTGTGTGTGTGTGTGTGTGTGTGTGTGTGTGTGTGTGTGTGAGTGAACCCTGTTGCCAAGGTTATCTCACATATCTGCTGTTTGTTTTGAGGAGATGTCTGGCTTTAGATTGTGGTTAAAGTGAAGGTTAAATGTTTCTCCTGCAGTCTGACATGAGCAATGCTATTCGACAATGGCAACGAGAACAGACATCTTCCTGCAAAAAAGTTTCAGCGATCTGTCAGTCTAAGCTTATTGGTGCGATGTGAATTCGAGGGTTAAAAATTCCACCCAGGAATCTAAGTGTCAGTCTTTTAGAAGTATCATCCTGTGTTTCTGGGGGAGTTTCTCTGTGGTTCCTTAACTTTTTCAGCTCATTCAAGCATGGCTGTCTCTCTGAGTAAGAGCACTGGCTAAATAAAGTTAATAAATTATCACATGGATAGTTAGATTATGGATGCAGCAAAACAATCACTGATTTAGTATTTGTAATTATATTGTTTTCATTTCTTGCATGATTAAAGTACATCAGCTCTTTAACTCAGAGCCCACTTGTACATCTAAGCAGCTCAACATTATCACAATACTGTCCAATGCAGCTTTGAAAGCAAAGGCTCATGGGATTTGTGCGTGAAAAAGTTCAAATGTAATTTTTTAATGTAAAATACCAACTGTAAGAGAATGTACACAAAGTCGTAATTCCTTTAAATGACGAGCACAATCAGCACATCATCCTGCAAAAGGTGATATCATGATAGTACAAATACCACTAAATTACATGGTCTGAGCCCAATTGTCCATTCATTCATTTTTATCATGTATATTTTACCTTCATTTCCTAAGACAACAGGAAGAACATGTTATGAAAGACAACTAGTATTCTGCTAATAAAGCAAGCAAACCTTACCGACTGGTGATATGATTGCTTAGTTCAAGACTAATTGACACAGCATGACATACAGAACTGTGAAAAAAAGTTCTCTTTAATTCTTAAAAAAAATTGACATGTTGGATTTAAGAAAAATGTAGCAAACAGCAGTAACAACTGTATATCTGTAGTCATTTGGCATCGCAACAAGTATCCCGGCTGAGAATGCATACTTTGTGATTTGTGGCGTTTAGTGAACTTCTTTGCTTGGATGATCAGAAAACAGTGAGCAAAGCAAACACTCCATAGAGCAGGGCACATGGATAAGCTACCAGCAGCTGCTGTCCTCCCATGTCCAGCGTGGAGGTGAAGATCTTAGAGGCCGATAGGCTGCACCAGCAAATCACACACAAGGCCAGCAGGGTCCCCAGCAATCCCCTGGGTCAAAACACAAGTGACACATAAGCAGTGTTGTAAATGCGACAGGAATGGATAACAGAATACTGAAACAGCTGTTTTGAGACACCGCTTCTAGGCCACAGATGAAAACTGGTAATATCACTAATGCACCGTTGAAAGTATTTCCCAGTGTTTCCTAATTTCTTTCGTTAAAGACACACGTAATCTCATTTCTTAGTATTTCAATAGTATTAATTACTCTAGTATTAATACCTAAAATGCAACACGCCTGCCAAATGCCAAGCCCCTCTTTCACAGAATTTGTTGTATTAGCGCCTGATTACATAAAGAATTGGACTAGGGACTGAAGTTGGGAAACTGAAATTAGTTTCTTACAAAATTATGTACACTTTAGGGAGTAGAAAATAATGATTAGTGTAATTTTGGGTACTGAGAAAAATGCTAACCACTGGCTATCCTCTCAGTTACATGCAGTACAGTGATTGAGTACTAAATTGAGAGTGTAGAGGATTATGGGTAGTATAGTTGTGGATATTCCTAGTCAGAGGATGGAGAAAGGTCTAGCTGCAGCTTCGCAAACTACATGACACACCCACTTCAGTGCATGACACACCCCCTGAGGATACCCCATGTTTTGCTTAACCCCTAACCACAGTGGGCGTGTCACGCAGCGGGCGTGTCGTGTAGTACTGCGGGTCTGCAGTTAGACCTGCTTGAGAGGATGGGTGATGAAGAGCAACATGGTTGCGAGTGCTTACTGTAAGGAGTAGATTACAGCAAAAGCAGAGAGAGCCACCATGGGCAGCAGGCAGTAACCCAGGACACTGGCCACACATCCGCAGGAGACGCTGTATGAACTCATCAGATTCAGCAGACAGTACATCCCTACACAGCCCAGAGCGCTGATACCATACACATACCCAAAGTGGGCTTTACCTGCCTGCAGAAAGATTACACATAAACATACATTAACACTGAGGCGAGGAAGTTGTATGATAGAGTTAAATACTATGAGAGGAGGTACACTATAAGACTGGCGCAGGAAGTGATAAGAAGCACTATTTAGACGAAAAGCATTGGATCACAAACCCAGAGCAGGTAATATGTATGATTTGTGCATAGCCTAGGGAAAGAGTTTGAGTTGAAAAGGTTTGTGTACAGCATTTGTACCATAAGCAGTGTGGCTCCCAGGGCAATACAGAAAAGAATAGGTCCAGTTAAATCTGTCTCATTCATGATACTGCCATCTGCTGGTTTCAGCGGGTTTAGCACCGTCAGAGTCTTCTGCCAGATGTGGTCGAAGTTAATTCCTAACTCTACAGAAATACACACAAACAGGCCTTTTTTTTTTAAAATCCTTATGTCTTTGCTATGTTATCTCTATGGACTGATTTATTAATCAAAATCTTCATGGTGTGCACCGAATGGTGTTACTCTACTGATAATCAGCACAGTCTGGATCGTCTGGAGCTTCCAGATTTTTTGTTTTACCCTCCAGCAGCGGGGGCTCTTCCTCAAAAGAGTCTGTGTATGCTGGTGACCCAGATGGAGCCGCTGGCTGGAACACTTGTCCTGTGTAGGGCGTGTCCATCTGAGGGGCGTAGTGCTCTGTCAGTTGTGCTGAGCCATCACTGCAACCAGAGTTTTTGTAGAAAATCACAAACATGCCTTTGTCAGATCAATCCAATCCAAAAACAAAACCATTCAGAGGGTATTCCACAAAGCAACAGTTCTCAGTTAAGTGGCTAATGTATGTCGGCAACTCTCTAATAAAAACGATCCTAAGTTATTCTCCTGTTGGACAGAAACTCCACTTTGTGAAATACTCCCTGGTTTGAAAGGATTCAGTATATTCCAATGAAATGTATCATTGGTGATGTTGTAATTTGCATGATTGAAATTGTCTTCAGCCAATGGCATGTCAGGTATACAGGTGTGATGAGGCTTTCTTACACATCCTGGTAATCCGGGCTGGAATACGCTGAGTCATAGTCGTATAGCTCCTGTCCTTGGCCATCAATATAGTAGCCAGACTGGTAAAAGTCTTGATCATACTGCTGAAAATCCCCCATACTGAAAAAACAAACCACCACAATGACATAGAGATTTAGACCATAAGGAAAAAAAACATTGAATGTACAATGGCATTGCATCTCTTTGCCCATATACAAAGGCACACCATTAAAAACAGCAGGACATCTCCAAAATGGACGTCTCCAACAAGAGATCACAATCGCAAACACCAAAACATGAAAGAGTTACTCTAACAGACACTTTCTCCAGTTGTTTGTCTCCACAGTGATGAAATATAGTCACAGCTATTGACACAGAATGAATTTTAACATCTTAATAATCAGTCTGGAGTTTCAGTGATGACAGTAGTCCATGGAGTCTGAGCATGCACACATGAGACAAAAACGCTTTCTGGTCTGCTCAGGATTTTAGCATAACAAAGTGTTTGTGAAGCCAGGTTGTTTTCATACCTTGGCGGTTTAGATGCAGCGGTACCGTCAAGCTACGTCTTTTGGTGTCATGTAGTATTGCCCTGTCCGTTCTCTCTGCAGCTGTTCGCCGTGTCTCTGTGTTTGAGGCACTATTAATAGTCTTTGCTATATTTACACAGAGAATATGAGCAGCTTTGAGAACGGTGGTGAAGAAATCCCCTCAAACATTTAAATCCCATCGACATGACCTACAGATCTAGCCACACACTCACCCTGGAGTAGCATTCAGCTCCCTCTATTTCATATGCAATATATGATTCTTGTATAGTATCGCAGTCATTCCCACAACCTATGTTCTGCAGCCTATATTCAACATACTAGAACAAAGCAATTAGAATATTTAGTGACCCATTAAGTCTAGTGTTTGCATAACGATATGAACTGTAAACTCTTTGCATTACTTTTTCTTTAACTGGTCTCGATCTCTAGAACTAGTTCAATCTGTAGAGCTATGAGCACAATAAAACTATTCTTTTGATAAATGTCTATATATAATCCATCTTGCATGGCCAATTACATACAAAACCAGTATTTGAGAATATCTAGGCTGGCTTTCTTGTCACCAGGGTCTGTATTCAGATAGAAAACAGGCTTCACTTGGCCAATCAGGAGATATATAATTTAATCCATTACCTTTTAGTCAAAAGACCAGTTCAACCTTTGGTAACATTAAGAAGTTAAAGAACAGACAGCATTTTGTCAAAAGCTTCCAAGAGGGACATTTATTTAAATACATAAAAAATATTATAAAAGTATTTTGTTTATGTAGAACAAACTATGTAAGCAACTAAATTCTTTTGTTGACATAATCTTTTAAGGCATTGCTGAAATGCTTTAAAACACACATACACATTACAGAAACACACACACACACACACACACACATACACGGATGAGCGTGGATCAGGAGACTGTTTAGATTGATCTCTAGAACAGATAAAACGCTGTAAGATAAAAGACTATTAAAGCTGGATTCCTGTCAGTCGTTTCTTTTATTGAATGCTGCATTGGTGGCTAAAAAAGTCACTGCCATGGTGTTCTCCTCCCCAACACACGATTAGTCACTCTCTGTATCAAAACACACACACAAAAAAAACATTAAGATTAACAATATAAACACTTCAAAGTGTGACTGATTGTACTTTGATATAGCATTATGCATTGCACTGGCAGTCTGGTCCACATTTGAATGTTAATGTCTGTATCTTGCTCAAGAGACAAGTCAGAGCTTTTTATATGTGTGTGTGTGCATACCTTGTTAAAGAGTTGAGCATTGAGACGGTAGGAGCGATATTCTGCTCTTCTCTTCTCCTCTTCTCTTCTCTTCCGGACTTCTGGGAGTTGGGCATAAATTCTGAGAGGAAACACCATTGGGCATAAGCCACAAACTCTCTTCAATAATCATTAAAATGTCACACAGTCAGAACAATACACACAGCAGAGCGCCGGGAGTACATAAAGCTCATTATTTCCAAGTCGCTGGCCGTTGTGTAATTTTCTGAGCTGGTCTAAATTCTTTCCTTTAAAAACAAGGTCACTGTTTTTTTTCTCTTATTGGACCTGACTTCAGTCACAGAGACACACACACCCTCCTACCTCCTTTGTCTGTCTGGCCTTTCTACTTTATGAGTGTGGCCTGTCTCTCTTGAGCCACTGACAGCATGGAGGAGAGGAGATGAAACAAGACCATGTAAACACTCAAAAACTTTAACATTCGTTTAGACAAACCACTATGGTTTACAAGACCTACGTACATAGACATTCAGTACCACAGGTATTTACCACAGAAACTCATGATAATACAAATCAATACAAAAAATACAAAAAAAAAAAAAATGATATTGTGCTTATTACAGGCTCATCACAAAACACTGATAGTTCAAACATGAGTAGCAATGTGTCTAGTGTCATAAATTATGGTGTTACAAAGAGCTTACTGTTTGGATCTCTGGACCATCTCTTTCTTTGGGATCACTCTCAGAACAGGAGCAGGAGCTGAGGACAAGTGACAGGTCATTCCAGTACAATTCTTACACTTCCTGTTTTTTTTTGTTTGTTTGTTTTTGTTTTTAAATATGGCCTTTTTCTGCCTCTGGAATTGAACCCTCTGACTTTAACTGGGTGTCCGTGCCAAGTGACGCACTTTATGTCTGTGTTATGGTTTAAGGTTTTCAGTTTAATGTCTGAGAGCTGGTTTGTTCCAGAAGCGAACGGTTACCTGGTACAGGCTGAGCGGAGCCGAGCCCTGGTCGGTTAAAGAGTTCCTCTCTCTCTCTGTTGAAGACCGTTTGAAGCTTCCTTTCCTCCACCAGCAGGAACAATCTCTTCACCCGCTCCCGTGAGCGAGACACAAATTCCGGCCGGCGAATCTCCAGCGCCTCCTGCAAGAGCGTGCACAGCTGGATTACTTTTTTTTTTTTTTTTTAATCTGGTGAGAACTTCAGCACTTCTGTGTTGAAATGTAGGAATGTTGCTTTGGGTGTTTGGGAAAGAGACAGAGAATAGTCATACGGTGGCAGTTTCATTCTGAGAGGTTTAAGTATTCATAACTTATCATCATGTCTGAAATCTACAAACAAAACGTTAAACCCACCTGCAGTGAGAGTGGAAGCAGGGCAGACTGTCTGTCCTGAGGCTCTACGTCTATGACTGTTTTAGGCTCTGACACGGTCTGTCTCTCCACGTGAATCTGCCGCTCTCTAAGTGGCTCTCTCCGTTTGGTTCTGCTGTATGGCTCAAACCAGGCACGGCTAGGGAGCGGAGCCGACTCGGTCTGTGGTTGGTTCTCTTTCCGAGCCTCGGGCCTCGTCAGCTTCATCTCATCGGTGGAAACAAACCATGACACTCCTTACAGAGTGAACAACAGACACAGATACGTTTAGGAGGACTGAATCATCTTACGCCTGGCCACATCTCCCACACGCACACGTACCTTGTGGATAGCACTGCGCCTGGTTACCCCTGCCGAGGTTCTCCTTCACTGAGCCCTGCTGAGAGGTCTGGGTGGAGGAGGAGGTGCTGGATGAGGAGGTGGTCCTGACATCCCTCGTGCTGCTTGGTGAGGGAAAAGTGGTGCCTACGTCCCGTGTGTGTTTGCGTGTTCCGTTACTCACTATTTCCAGATCACCTGAGAGGAGAGGACAGATTCCAACACGCGTGTAAGCTACGTTCCTTCTTTCTCTTTCACGCGTCTTTATTTCTTTTCTCCTCCGTCCTTTTTTTTTTTTTTTTCTTTTTTGTTCTCTTTAAGACCTTAATGGTGTGTGTTGCTGCTGGGTAACATACCTGCTTGTATACCTCTGCTGATAAGTTTGACCTTTGGCCTCTTGGCACTGATGGGATGTGCAGGTGCCCTTTGGGAGGTGATGGAGTAAGTGCTTGAGGAGGAAACACAGCCAGTGGAAACCTGAAAACACCACACACACACACACACACACACACACACACACACACACACACATACCCACATAAAGAAGTCAACTAAAACTGTGTATTCCAGCATAAACACATACAGCTCTCCAACAACACAGCTGTGCTGCCTTAACACACACAAGTGAGACCGAAAAACTTGACTGTCCCCCCCACTAATTAGCCAATAAAGGGATGTCTTACAGAGGACTCATCTGTGCTGATGGGTTCTGTGGTAACAGGACCGGGTTTCGGGTTGGCTTTGCCCCGCCCTCTTTTCTGCTTGTTGATGGTGCTGTAGAGCCGCGCTAGACTCTCGCTGGCCTTAAACCCTTGACCAGTACCGCCCCCTTCGCCTCGGGTCACGACCCTATGAGGTCCGAAAGCCCGGAGCAGGCGCTCCGTGTCGATGGTGGATCGGCTGCTGCTCGTCTCCATGGAAACGCTAACCGAATCCTCTCTCTCCGCGGGACAGCGGAGAACGTTCTCAGAGCCGTCCTCGTCTGTCGTCGGATTGGACGGGCCGGGCTCTTTCTCCCACGCCGTCGGTACGACTCTTCCCCTCGTCGTTCCCTGTGCCCTCTGGTCCTTGGTGCTTGCTGTGGTCTCCTTCGCTTGCACGCTCATCCTTTTAAGCACCCTCCCTTCAGTCATCCCTCTGTCTTCTCCTTCCCTCTGGTGCTTGGCAGATGTTTGACTGTGTGAGGGGTGTGCATCTGTGAGTGTGTGTGGAGTGCTGTGTATGAGGCGGGACAACCGCTCTAATCTCTCCAGTACAGACGCCTCTCCTTCATTGGTGGGACGTGTCTCCTCAAGGCTCCACCTTTCGCAGAAACGATGCCACAGTTGGTCCAGAGAGCTGCCGATCTGCTGAGACAGGTCCTGGGCCCTGAGTTCCTGCCTCTCCCTGTCATTCAGATTAGAACTTCTGATTGGCTGGCTCAGTCCAGGCTTATGCTGTAAGAAGGCACTATGCTGATGTTGCAGGCTGTCCATACTGTAGTCTGGCTCCATATGCAGAGGGGCAAACTCTTCCTCTTCCTCTTCCTCCTCTCCTTGCACTGTGCTCCTCTCAGTACCATGGGCTGGTCTGAGTGTGACCTTCTGGACTCTGGCAAGGTCATCTGGAGCTCTGGGTGCACTGAACTCAAGGCTGTCATGAACATTGACAGTGTTACCACGGTTATGTGCTGAGGCCCTGGGATCCAGAAACTCCTTTGCAGACATACTGGTGCCTGAGAGAGAGAGAGAAAGAGAGAGAGAGAGAGAGAGAGAGAGAGAGAGGGAGGGAGAAACATTAAACTAGTGTATTATATTACCTTTTTTAAGGTCCTTGAGCTGTACGTTTCTTAAGTGCATTTGTGAATGCCTGTCTCTCTGGGTGTGACTGTTCTTCACCTCTTTTCAGGCCAGCTCTTTTGCTATAAATTCCCTCCTTGTGTCTGGGTGTGATTGTGTCGTCCTCCAGCTCTCTGGAGCCCAGAACCTCAGCAGTGAAACAAGGTGGCACAGCGTCGTCTGATCCTGGAATGAGAGAGAGAAAGTGAGAGAGAGAGAGAGAGAGAGAGAGAGAAAGAAAGTGAGAGAGAGAGACAGAGAAAGAGATAAATGTAGAGGGGGAAAAAAGGGGGAAAAAGAGTGCCATACACTTCAGCAGTGGAGCAGAGAGACTATGTGCCCCTCTGGGCCTGTGGATCAGATGGAAGAGCAGGGTGCATGAGGGTGTCCCTTTCTCTCAAACAAAAGAAAAATGAATAATGCATGAGTGTGTGTGCGTCAGGAGCAGCTGCAGCACACAGAGGGAGGGACTAGAGAGAGAGAGAAAGTGTGTGCGTGAGAGAGAGAGAGAGAGAGAGAAACAGAGCAACGCAGAGGATAGGGGATGAGCGAGAGAGAGGCCATATTTCAAACTGTCCTTTCCAGGAGTTCCCATTACCATAAACGAGCTGAGTGCAATGGTGCACAACAACACTGTGTACGGTCATTAGTGTAGCATGTTACTCACGAGTCATGTTTCTCACATCTGCTGTATATTTTTGTGCTCAGTGACCAATTAGTGTTCTATGATGCACTAAACTGGTCTGTAGAATACTGCATTTGTCTGTAGGGAATTGTAGTGCAATGTACTAAAGTTGGTGGAGTAACACAGTGGTCTGGATGTCTATGTGAGTTGTACAGGAATCTGTGTCGTACCTGTGTGGGAGCTTTCCATGGTAGTATCAGAGCGGATGGGGGACAGCTGTTGATCTGATTTTGGGACATAGAAGAGCTCTGAGCTGCCGTGCGGTTTATATGGCAATAGCGTTGGCATGGCTACAACAGAAAAAGATACAAACAAATCAATAAAGAAGTGTGAGAGAGAGAGAGAGAGAGAGAGAGAGAGAGAGAGAGAGAGCTGCAAATGAATTAAATATGCTGCACATAACATCAGCTTTGACTAATGGACAACACCAAGATGAACAATATGTAATCTTATTAAAAGAATTCTCCTTTCTGAAAATATTCCTACTGTCACTCTTACCTCCTGTATGGATAGATAAAGGCCTAGATGGCCTGGCCAGTCTCTGTGGCGGAGTGAAGGATTGTGGGTATCTGGGGTTGGTTTGGACACTTGTACTGGCTGTCTCTGTATACTTCCATTTAACTGGCTCTCCTTTTTCAGACTGTTGGCCGGAGCTTAGCTGTGTGTCAATATTGCTGCTCAATACAGAGGAAGCTCTAAGTGGAGACACCTCTCTGAAAGTGTTCTGATTGGTCGCTCTGGATGAGTGATCCGCGAGGTGGCCAGTCGGTAACTCCGACATGGCGACGGTGTGAGACGGTCTCTGAGTGCTGCTAAAGGGCGGTTTAGGGGAGAGAGTGAGGTGTATGTGGGACAAGTGAGTGCCTTGGCTCCCAGACGTGTGAATGTCATCCGGGTGAACACCACCTTGCGCCATCTGAGGGTCAACTCCCTCCCGCTCTCTCTCCTCTTGCTCCGTGTTACGTCCCTGTTCCGTCTGCATCTCCTCCTCCCCCATGTTCTCCCTCCCTCTCTCTGAGTCAGGTGCGGACAGGCTCACCCACCCCGAGCTTGGTGCCTTTAGGTTTGCGTCACTGAAAGCTGGGCTGTTGTCAGGTTCTGGAGCAGTGTGTGTGACGCTGATGCTGTTAGTATCTGTATGGTCTGTGTGTCTGAGCAGAGGTTCTGGGTGTGGCTGCGGGGAGGGTGTGCGGCGAGTGGTGGCGATGGTTATGGAGGTGATCGGAGCAGGGGCGCTCAGTCCCTCGCGGAGGGCGATCTGTCGGACTCTTGCTTCGAGGTCCTGGCGCAGGGGCGTGTGCAGAGGAACGCTGGAGTCCAGCGGTTTTTGACTGACTCGCTGGAGCTGTTCCGAGAGGCGATCCTCAGCGTTCCGCATTGCGGCAAACTCCACGGCCTGCTGGGAAACGGGGTCAACGTTCGACGACTGGGCACTGCCCTCAGAGTCTGAACTCCACTGAGACTGACAGAATTAAAAAAAGGCAGGGGAGAAAGTGATTAAACTATAAAAGAAACAGAGACAGAGAGCGAGGTGAGGGAGGTAGATAGAGAGAGAAGTACACACTTCAAAAGCACCTGCTTTTTGCAGCATGCAAGAATCAATCACTATGTCACACCCAAACAGTGTTACCTTATACACACACCGCCTGCATGGTCCGTAAAGCAATCTGTCGCCATCAAAGACATGACAGTGGTATTACAAATTTCACATTTAACCTGCTCCAATAACGTCACACACCAGTCTGTAGGTCGGCGTGTTACCTTGGTTTGTTTGCCATTGAGAAGTAGTTCTCTTTTTATCTCCTCTATTCTCTCTCGATCCTCTGTGTTAAGGTCTAAAGCCTCACACTGTCGGCCAGAAATCTTCATCAGGATCCACTCTAAACAGAGAGAACAAAACTCTATCAGTTCATTTTATTAATAATTACCAACATCAACATTTTAATATTAACATGAACAATAAAAAATCTGATCAGTCAATCAGTTCAACACAACACAGCCTTCAGAAATTACATAAGACAGAACTTCATAACTGAAGTTAAAATGGTTGAATACAAAGTTATGAGGGCTTTTATAAGTCAGTCTAATGGAAGGAGAGCACTCTCAGTTTCTGATTGAAGGTCTGGTATGATGCATCTCAGACAATTAGGATGCTTACCTCGTGCTCGGCTCTCCTCAGGGTCGCTGGTGCTTGGGCGGCTCGTAACCATGGAGATGGGTGACTCAGCCTGCAGTAGGCGTGCAACTCTGGCAGCCAGTGAGCTCTCGCTACTGCTGTCGCTAAACGCACCCAACTCCTCTTCCACCGGACTACGGGTGGCGCTGTCCTCAGATGAACACATCACTTCACTGTCGGTCCTCTGTCCCGGGTTCAGCTGAAGGTTTGCAGCTGGTGAGGGGCCACTGACCTGCGGAACAGATGGGCGTGTAGGCCCTGCCTTGTCTGGATCTGCAGCACTGCACCCCTCAGGTTCCGCCCTCCGAGGAGTAACGCAGAGGTCCCGAGACTTCAGATTCTCCTCTCTGCCAAGACCAAGACCAGAGAGGCTGCTGGTCTGGGCGGGTGTCTGGAGAGGCCCAAAGGAAGAGGAACTCTCCCTCAAGGCGGAGTCTGAGGACGAACGAGCCCAAAGCAGAGAGAGATTGCCACCTGTTGAGAGTGAAGAGTCGTCATGGTAACCTTGAGTGTACCTTCTGAGAGACGTGAGGGAGGTGTCGCTCTCTGAGAAGCGGTGGGAGCCAGGAGAGGACGCCAGCGAAGTGTGGCCAGAGACTAGGGTCTGTGCACGACCCAGTAGGCGTCTGATCTCCTGCAGGGTGCCAGAGCCTACCAATGATGAATCATCTTTCTGCGCATCGTCACGGGTCCCATGGGAAGGAGCTGCCCCTGGGCTGAGCTGTGCAGAGAGGCCATAACTCCCTTCACGGTGGAGCACAGGGGTAGCCTCAGAGTGTTCGTAGCTTGAGGGTGGGATGGGGGTGTCCATGGCCTGAGGTGGAGTATGTGCTTGTGGGGGTGTGTCTGTCTGGCAGACAGCCATCCTAACTCTCCCCTTACTGACCGGCAGGTCTTGATCAGTAAGGAGCATTACGGGCTGGTGGGAGGCACTGGAGTCTGCTGAGGCCAGACTGGAACTGGAATGGCCATCCTTATGTGGGCTCCCACCTATACAAATGAACAACACATCTCAAACAAGAACCAGCAAGTGCAACAGCTATACCTACTTAACATTAATTCTCTACAGCAGTACTTCTACGGCATCAGATTCCCCCCCAACTGCATTACTGGCTTAACAAAGTGAAAGCTTGTGCACTATGATGAGGACCATGTATATGTATGTTAAATCATAAGATTGAGTATATTGAAATAGACTTCTTTCACACAGAGTAAAGAGAAAAAAAAGGTTTTGATTAACCATTCTGCCACTGGGTGGGTTTAAGACTGTATACCTTCTGATGGTTGTGTGCTCTTGGTGGGGGTTCCTATAGAGCCTTTGACTGTGCAGAGATCAGTAGGAGAAAACTCAGGCTCTCTGATTGGTCCTCGTGGGATGAATGGAGTCAGTATTGTTGAAGGTGATTGGTCAATCCCCAAATTATGAAGATATAACTATTAAGGAGAATGAATAGAATTCAGTGTTGAAAATTACACAGAAAGTTATTTTCAAATCAAAGCAGGTACTTGTAAAGTGCGATAATGCATTACATAAAATGGTGTTAACTCACCGGGATCCTGTCCTCTATGTTCAGTTCATTGTGTTGTGGAGGGGATGTCGGTTTCGATGTCCAATAAGGGACGTAGTTATCCACCTCCAAACTCACTACTGAGGAAGCTGCACCCACTGATGCTCTTAAACTCTGTCCACCATGGAAACTGCCCTGAGAGCTTGAGAGAACGCTGCTCAATTCACGACTTGATGACACATCACTGAAGTGACCCAGGCCGAAGAAAGGAGAGGGAACGGAGAGGCCATTTCCCGGCTGGGCAGCTGGGTTTTGTTCTTTCTCTTCACCGGAATGCCGTGACGTCTGGCCGCTGGAAGAATCCGCGGCTCTCCTGATTTCATCAGAGGGCGCTGCTCGGATGTTCTGGCCGTGTGGAGGCGCGTCTTGCTGGGCAGAGGTGATTACTGTGCTGAGGGAGGAGTGAGAGTGAGAATGAGCGAGAGGAGACGCTGAGGAATGTCCGGCACCAGCTGCTCCGCCCACAGCATCCCCACGCTGAGGAGAGCTGGCCCCAGAAGTAGAAGGACCTTGGTGGGGATGTGGAGCCTGACTGCTGGAGGCTGACGCTGTCTCTTTCACAGAGGTCTGCTGTTGGAATGTGCGATTCAGTGATTCAGACACAGAGACCTGGGCGTTCCTGTTGGGAGACACGCCTCCAAACCCCTGTAGGGACAAATTATCATAAAGCGATCTGTTTGAACTTTGATTGGCTTTCCAGGCGTCAACTTTTTGAATATAGTTCAGGCTTGGGAGAGAGCGCACCCTTACTGCAGCTAGTTCAGACGGTTGATCCCTGACTCCCGTGTCCGAGAGACAAGTTTGAACCTCAGCGGTCGGTGGGTCAGGTGGAAATACGTCCTCTGCAGCAGGCAGTGTGTTGGAACCCGTTTGAGGGGTTCCTTGGTTTGGAGGGGAATGTAAATTGGAAGTGGTCTTTGAGGAGGAAGGAGATACTTGGGTATCTGGAGTGTTCAGATCAAGAGAAAGCACCACGCTTGCTTTGGATGAGCTGCTCTTTGTCGAGCAAGTAGGCGCAGCTGCAGTTTCTGGGCAAGAGTCTATGGGTGAGAGTTTGGTCAGAGCAGGTGGACCTCTGCTGAGGAACACAGCAGGTGTGGACTGGGACACAGGCATTGAACTTAAAAAGGAACCATCTGCTGCCATCTGGTTCCCTGAGCTCGAGAGGTCTCTCTGCAGCCCCAGTGTGCGAACCATGCCTCCTGAACCTGACCCTCTAGGGGTCACGCACATTCCACTCAGGGTGGCTTGGCTCTTGGTCCAGTGCTGAGTGCCTAGCGCAGAGATGCGTCCTCTCTGACTCTCAGACTGTAGCTCCTTGAAGAGCGCATCATCGCTCTGGTTCGGAATCAGGTGAGATGAGCGAACAGTGATGTTGGAAATGTCTGACATGCGTGAAGATGAAGTGCCTGAGACTCTCCCCGTGCTCTTAATCTGAGTTGATGAAGATGAGGAACCACCACCTTGTGGCTGCTCTCTGTTCCCTGTTGGTGTGGACTCTACTGTCTCTACCTTAGCACTATCAGACATTACCTCAGGGTTGGGGTGATATTGGGATGCAAGCTCTGGTTGGTCAGCTGATGAAACAGTTTGTCTCAGGACAGCGTTAGGTTTGTTTGGTGCAGGTTCAGTTTGGTTAAGGGCAGTCTCAGAGGCTGAGGAAACTGCACTGCTGCTGCTAACAGCCACACCCATGTCTTTTTCCAAGAGCTCTAATAATGAGCGAGCAGGCACAGCCTCATTCAGAAACCATCCTGCATCTTCCGGACGAGGACTGTCAAGAGAACTCCTCTCCTTTCCCTCCATCTGTCGCTCACTCTGTTTGTCCTCCACTAAGACAACACCGCTCTTCTGTCCTTCATCACGCCTCGGTGTGGCTTGGTGATGGTCGCCCGGAGACAGACTGTGCTGCGAGAGTGAGCAGGAGCTACTTTCACCTTCAATCAATGCAGCTGTCGCTCCCAAAGGATGCTGGGATAGAGAGGCTTGGTCAGGAAGACTGACCTCATGTGAAATCCTAGGACTCTTCTCAGAGACCACAGAGAGGTCAGGATATCCCCTATACAAACAAATACATGCACACACTCTCTTTAGAGGAGTCTCAACAACATCAGAATACAGTTAAAGAGGTTTTCTTATTTCTGCTTTTGGACACTTTAGTGTAGCTGTTTATTTATCAATTTTAATTCGCATAAATGGTAATCTCTGAAATACTCTAAACACAACAATTACTATCAAACTATTACCATTACTATTACTATTACTATCTTGTAAACTTGAAATTGTAAAGAATCTTTCTTTCTTAATCTCGGTGAGGGATTCATTCGCTCTATACTGTCTATCTAATAACTAGAAAAATGTCACTCATACCGAAGGGGGGCAAACTCTGTGTCAGTCTGCTGAAACAGGGTCGAGTCAGAGGGGAGGTCAGAGGGGTTGTCAGGGCATGGTCTGAGGGTAAATGCAGGAGAGAGGTGGCTATCCTGAAACTCTGACAGGAAACAAAGCACAAAATGGAGTCAATATAGCACAAATGCATTTCAGTGTGAGAAAATCTATAGGTCCTAAGGATACATATTTCGAGTTCAGTCTGTGTGCTGTTATAATCTAGAGTATAGTTTTGTGGAGTACAACACTCTTTTTTTTTTTTTTTTACTGATTTTTGTTTACATTATAGCATCTTAGTTATGTAATGTCTATGTTTCCTGGTAACAGGAGATGATGTTTTGGCACTGTGTACCTAGTTGGAGGGACTGAGATCTGTCAACAAAAGGCTGTGTGTTCCAGTCCTGTGAGGTGGATCCTGGACTGATGGGGGCGCCCTGTTGACTGTAAACCTCAGCAGAAGTGGTTGATGTTTGGCCAGCTAGTTTACCTGGGTCCTCTTCTGCTTGGAGCTGGTACCATGACTCCATTTCCTGCAAAGTTTTCAAACAGGACTAATATTTAAGACACGAACAGGCTTGAATGCACCATCAAGGGAAACTCTTGAGTAAAACTGCATTAAAACTAGGAACTATTAGCTGTATGACAGCAATATTAAAATCATGCTGTGGTACACCAAACCTGGGGATCTTTTTGGACGCTTACATCTAATTACATTTGTAAATGCTCTTTTGTTGTGAAAATGACTTTCTTGGCTGAAATAATACTCTTAATAAGACTCTTGCAGGCACAGCAATATTGTTTTCCATATAGCTGAAAGCAATTTCCCACAAATCCTGCAGGAATCCCTCAAATTTGCCCAACCAAACAGGAGAGGCCTGCATACAAAGTGTTGGTTTACACAGGCAGTATTCCTGAAAATGTTAAAACTGAAACCAGAGAAAAAGAATATGAAACCTGTTTGCTTTTTAAATTTCAATATTTATCACTTCTGCATACTCTGGTTAATATACATCAATCATTGTGGCCCATGCTTTTTAAAACATTTTTTGAAGCATAGCGTGACTAATGCACACATGTACACTGAAGATCAAACTAAAGAATCGGTGAGAAAGAAAATCAAGCAAAAGTGTGTAAAATTACAACTCGGAAACGATAAAAACAAAACAAAACAACACTGACTTTTCCTGTTTTCCACATTTTAATTCTGAAAGGAACATACGTTCACACACGACAGCTCAGGAAGAAAGAACTATCTAACTTAACTGTGGTCAGATTAATCAAAAGCGTAGACATGACTCCTGCATACAACAATCTCTCTTTGCACTATTCGCAACAGCGAATTGTCAGACGTACAAGGTGCACAGCAAATTTGACGGTGTTACATGAGAGTTACATATATATGACTACACATACGAGGTAAACATTTGTTATATCGGACGAAGGTCTATAAAAACATCGAAAACTAGCAATTCTGTCTATGACAAATTTAGTAACAACGATGACAGAGCGGCGAACTCAAGGAGACTTGTGTGCAGACGAGCACTGGCAAATCTCTTACAATTGCACTATTAACATTTCTGAAATGTGAGATGAGGAGACGAAATTCATTGTTATAGCGCGTGCAAATGACTAGGTTTAGTCAAATAACTAATCTGACACACTCTGCAAAGTGAGGAAAACATTCACTAAAGTTGTTACCCGTGTTCAGTTTGGAGACTTACAACACAGTACATAAACGTTTGTATTTACTCACAACACACAATACAGGACATAACCGTTTGTTTTTATGTATATAGTTCCCTAAGCTGATCATACATTAGCCTATATACATGATGCAGCAAAAGTCACTGGATTATAATATCCATTGTAAAACTGGGTTATTGCTGGGTCTAAAGTGATGGTGGGGTGGACCGTAAACGCAGGTGCTGAACCTCCCTGAATCAGATTTTCCAGTGTAGAGTGTAATTAGCGTTAAGATTCTGAGACATTCCACAGTTAGTCTAATTCAGTAGTGTCTGTGGACCAAACACTGGAAATGAGCTAACAGTTAGCCAACTTTCAGATCTCTGATGAAAATGCTAAATATTTTCGAGCGATATCCTATTCAGCTGGCTATGAGTGGCTTTAAAAACTACAAACTAAAGGACAGAAAATATTTTCAATACTCATCAAGAATAAACGCTTGTTAACATTTAGCGTCTTCACTAATCTGTTCACTTGTTGACAGTTTGAGGTGCTAGCCACCAGCTAAACTTTATACTCAACATGCCATTTAACACAATCAGGAGTTTTTTTTAGCTTGTTGTGAACTGACGTAACACAACTGGACAAAGCAATGACTTCTCCAGCGAATTAATATCCTAATGCAGTCTGAATGCAGCGTATAAATACTTAGGCAACTTACTCTGCTGACATATTCGTCAGGTGGTTCTAGGTGCTCCATCTTGCTAGTAAGTAACCGTCGAGCGCTTGCGCCTTTCGGTAACTGTTCGTATCCAAGCAAGGTTGCCAAGCAAGCAAGTGAAGCCCGGAAACTTGCGCGGGAGATTCGAAAATGTAACTGCTTCACTATTTCACAGTGACACCTGCAGGTTTGGAATGGGCCCATGAACTGTGCAAAGCTAATGTGCCTGCATTTGTTTATACTTGCCTTGCCGAAATATTCATTTTTGGTTCTTTTGGGTCACCTAAAAAAAGAAAAAAAGAAAAAGAAAAAAACTCTCTCTTTGCATTTTACATGAACCGTTCAATTTAATGTCTTTTCCCTTACAAAATGCCATCGGACATCATACACTCCAGAGTCAAAGATAGAACCCAAAGATTATCAAAGCTCTCTAAGACCAACATCTCTACTTTTTCATTTCAAATTTGGATTAAATAAATATTCAAGAGGACAGCCACTCGTGCTGGGAGGGGGGAGCGCATGCGTGTAACTGTTGGCAATGTTCAAAGGTGAGAGGGATGGCTAGGAGTACGTGTGCGTGAACTCCGAGAGCTATGAGAACATTAAAAAAAAAAAATACATATCCTACTAAACGTTGTTTCATGTGGAATTGACAGTAACAAGAATCATATAAATAGAACGCAATAATGACAAAAAGGAACCTCTGGCCACAAGGTAAGTCTATTATTTTAGTGGCTAATACAAACAGCTGCTAACTTAGGCAGAGCTAATATGAACGCATGAAGTGTCACTGAGAAGTTTTGAACAACTGGTCTCTCAGATGAATAGTTTTGAGGTTCACTTGGTGTTCCTTAATTTTTCGACGGTAATGTAATCTTCTCTGGGATTTATAGTTCGCTTCTTAATTACACTCAGTTTTTCCAGAATATTTACAAGTTGATGAAGTTTATTAGCTTGAGCGAGAAAAGAAGTACGAGGAGAAGTACGTTTTATTAACTTGACATTTGAAAAAAGTTTAAAGTCGCGGAAAAAACTTAACGTATCGTTTTAGAATTCAGTTTAATGTACAAAATGTCAAATTCTGTTTTTGTTGCGTGTCTTTACAGACTACTTCCGCATGCCCGGAAACGTACCTTTATTGCATGCGCATGTGAGTAACATTATTTACATTATTTACTAATTAAAAAAAAAAAAGCTGATATTCCTTATATAATTCTGTATTGTCACATTCGTATAGTTTAATGCCAAAAGCTCCAGAATTACATAACTGTGTGTTATAGAGGATTTGTCTTTAAGTCGACCCCAAAGAACGAACTCAAGTTTTAGCCACTGTCATCTGGCGTATGAGGTTGTTGATGTTTGTTGTTCTATTTCACAGGATGCCGTGGTGGACGTGATCAGATTTGGCAGGATGTTAGACTCACTAAGTTATGGATTTGGTGGTAAGAGCTAGATGTCTAACCATTGATGTTTAATATTCATCCTGTAGTTTAGGTGTCTAACCAACTGACAACTGGCCAGAGGAGCTGCCTGCGTGCGTTTTGTATTCTCAGTGCCCCAAAAGCTGAGACATGTGAAACCGGCTCTTGGACTTTAGACTGATAATTACGGACGTCATTAGGAGCTGCTTATGTTCACATTGTCTTATAAGCAACACCAAGTCATAGGTTTAGGCATATTTGTTATTTGTTCATTTACTAAACTTCCAACTTAGTCTGTACTTTTAAATGTATGACAAGTTTTATTTTAACATTTTATTTTCCATTACTGTTACCTGAATAATAAGGTCAGCGATCATATGCTAATCTTTTGTAAATTAATTAAATTGGGATTTGCCAAAAGCTTGGTATTTGGGAAATGCATCTAACCCTTGGCTTTATAAGTCATTTGTCTT
The DNA here is from genome assembly GCF_902362185.1 of Chanos chanos. Lineage (NCBI taxonomy): Eukaryota > Metazoa > Chordata > Actinopteri > Gonorynchiformes > Chanidae > Chanos > Chanos chanos. The sequence continues at coordinate 45,502,792 of NC_044498.1, read as the reverse complement.
TTATTCAGTTTATAAATGGTTTAAAATGTAATTTATGTGTTCTCTTCACCGCCCACTTGTAGCAGTAGAACTTTTAAGAACTTGTATGGCATGAAGACAGACATTTTTTTGGATTATTCGGATAAACACGTTAGATATATGTAGGATTATGAAAGCTGTTGGGTTAACATAGCTTTCAATTTGGACCATTGTTTCTCTATTTGTGTCTCTGGTCTAGATGGCTTTCCAACCGATTTTCAGGAATATGTGGAATCATCGGATGAGGACGATCTTGATGTACAAAGCGATAAGAAATACTGTGGTTTCCCTAACAAATTCCTGGACAAAGGCTCACGAAAACCGCAGTCAGCTCTCACCGCCAGAAGATCAAACCACCTCTCAGCTGAGGTCAGAATAGTACATGTTCATTTGCAATATCTTCTGCCACATCAACTTCCAGTGCTGCTTTCCAATGTGCAGAATACATTGTTTTTTTTAAATCAGACTTTGATATTTCAGGAGAAAGAGGAGAGAGAGAGAAAAGCTAAAGAACTTTTAGATGAGGAAGAAAGACTTAAGAAAAAAGCAGAAAAGAAAAAACAGAAGAAAATGGTAAGTGCGCTCAGGAAACATCTGTTATCAGAGTAACTTAGAGTCAAGTCTTAAAAATATATATTTCATACTCATCTTTCGTTCAGCATTTGAAGAGCTTCCTTCTTTTCTCAGAGACAGAGAGAAAGACGCCGTCTGGAGAAGATGGAAAAGGAGGATGCAATACAAAGTAAAGATAATCAGGTGAAAAAGTTTGAATTCATGTTTGTAGACATTGTTGCTCAGTAATTGTTTTGATGTCAGTGTTGAACGCTGAATTTTTCTTTTTTTTCTGTGTTTTGTTGTACAGGCTGATCTGGATTCGGAGAAGCCGAAACCCACTGATAAAAAAAGTGACAATATAGATGAAAAAAGTAAAAGTGTAGTTGTTCCCCCTGATCCTGACTCATCAAAGAACCCTGCAGCAGACGATAACAGTAATAGTAGTGACAGTGAAGATAAAGATGAGTCCAGCTCAACTTGTGAACCAGAGGTGGGTGTGTGGTGATGCGTTTGGTTTACATGTATTTATGTATTCAGTGCTGTAGAAAGCACAGTTGCCAATGGAAAGCATCAGCAAATGAACTCCTGGGATTTTTAGTGTAGTATATGTGTTGTAATGTGTTTTTGTTTCAGGAGTTGGACATGAACAGCTGCTTTGTGTCAAATGCAGCGGCCATTGCAAAACGTAAACTCGAGAAGAAATCGAAAAGCGAAAGGAAACCAAAGAAAGAAGAGAACTCTGGGAAACAGTGTGTCGTGGAGCAACAGGGTGCGTCGGAGCTGCAGACACAGGTGAGAGAGAGAGTTTTAATGGGGAGAAGGAACATAAAGGAGTATTTAAAAGGGGACGAGGGGGAGGAAATAGAGGGTTTTGGAGGGGGAAAAAAGACCAGGTCTCAAGGAACAGAGACAATATTTGTATGGAACTTGCTGCTTGGATAACTTAACATATACATTTGTGTTGATTGTTTTGGTAAATCCTCAAGATACACTTACAAACTACCCTTCTCCGTAAATATAAAAAATTAATGCTGTGTTCTAGAGATGGCATAAAGAGATGGTTATGGCTGTGCAGAAATCCAAAAGATAAAGAGAAAGCCCAGTATCAAGGGGAACATAATCTTAGGTGTTATTTAAAAAATGGAGTGTGATACAGTATAGCGTTATTTTCTCCTAATAGGCCAGCAGGAGGGAGACATGCATGACAACTATAGCTATGATTGCAGGATGTCACACCTGTTTTACGCAAACATGCTAAACCCAAGTCACAGTACAATGTGCACAATAGTGACTTGTTTTCAACTGTGAGTGTGATTTGAGATGGAACCTACATACTGCGGGCTCTCCATGTTTGTTTGCCTGTCAGTATTCAGACTGTAGGCCATGATAATCTGGGGCCTTGGAGAAATATTTCCTTACCAAAACAGTCACAGTGTCGCCCCCATTTGATATATAGACTTCCTTTTATACTCCCACTGGAGAAAAGAAAACAAGAGCCGTATGAGGAAAGAGAGCTGTTCACACTCACAGGGCGTAACTCTATGGGGATTGTCCTAATTATGACACCTCACTTAATTAGGAAATCATAAAGGTCACCTCCAGTGGGTTTTTACCACAGTATTCATAACTTTCAAGCCAAAAGAAAATGTTACTTTTAAATACTGTTGTTATTTCTAAAGTGATGAGATGTCCTGATATCACATATACTGTACAACAAAGTAGAAGATGTTGGTTCTCTGAATGATGTGACTCTTTGGATATGGAAGAATAAAGAGTGTGTGTGTGTATTGTTCACTGTTTTATGACAGAATATTAATGAAGAACAGCAGGAAACACAGGAAACAAAACATGACTTTCTCACTAAGAGTGTGGAGCTGGCAGGTGGGTGTGATTGAGTATTGAAACATTAAGATGAATGGTAACTATAAAGTATTCACTGTTGGTGAGCACTCTTTTTTTTTTTTTTTTTTTTTTTTTTTTTTTTTTTTTTCTTTCCAGTTGTTGGTAACCAGTATGCTGCAGTTGGAAATTTGGAAATGGCTGTGAAGTTTTTTACAGATGCTATTAAATACAATCCTAAAGAGTATAAGTAAGAATTATTCTACATATTTTCATCGCCGTCCGAAATTAATTAAACTTTTTTATAAATTTGTTCAAATTCAAAATAGCACACATCTAACTTTATAATTTGGTGGGTTTACAAAAATAAGATAGTTGCCAATACGTAGCTACACTATAAATAATTGATGTTGTTTATCAGTCCGAAACTTCATAAATATGTGTGACCTTTTCTCATTGCTATACAATATCTGTGTAACTCTTCAAATGTTTCTTAAATCAGTGACAGTAACGTGTGTATGTGTGTGAATTCATATATAGGTTGTTTGGGAACCGCTCCTTCTGCTATGAGAAAATGCAGCAATATGAAAAGGCCTTAACTGATGCTGATATTGCTCTTTCTATGAATCCTACGTGGATTAAAGGACTCTATAGGAAAGGAAGAGCACTTGTTGGCCTAAAGGTACGTCTGCCTGAATGTCACCGTCATAAGAACCATTCTGTAAGGTTTAAATATGAAAGAAAAATCACTGTTTATTTTTAATTATTATAAGGGAAAGCATGTTTCGCACCTGCTCCAGGCCCCCACTGTGTGCCATATATTAGATCTGCTTTCAAATGACTGCCCAGTATTCAATGTAAATAACCTCCATAATAGAATGAACAATGTCATTCTGCCTGGCAAAATATCAGTGAAGCACAGTCTCGGGTGCTTGTTGTTAAGGAAACATCAACAAATGTACAAAGATTAGAGGTGGTAACTGAAGCCCATTGGGACAGGGTCAAGTAATAGCACTCAACCTCACAGGTGCACTGCTGAAATTTTGTGGTTTTGTTTTGGTACTCTAAATAGTAATATTGTTTGAATTTCTCATTTGGTTGTGATCCAAAACCGCTGTCTGGAAACTCAGTGTGCACAAATTCTTTCAGAATGTTAAGACTATTGATGGAAACAAAAGAAAGATACTTTGACTTTTGCCCCATTAAAAATCATGCTGCAGTGAATAATTATATTGTTATAATTATAATTATTATTGTAATTAAATATAATTTTGGGGACATTGGAGTCACACGGTTTGATGGGCCATTCCATACCAACTCACCTAGGCCCTCCAGTTCATGTCATGGATTTTCTTGAAAAAATTCATGTGAAAACTTCTGTTAAAATCATGGGATCCTGCTAAATCCTATAGCTCTACTCCAAATACTTTTTTAGTTATGAATTTTTTGAAGTTTGGCCCTTGGAGCTAAATTTCATCATTTTTTTGCCATTCATTGTAAGCTTCACCAATTGCTTATTTTTCCCTAGATTGGGTTGAAATTTGTACTGAACGTCCACTAAACCCCTAAGGCTAATTTGCAACATGAATTCATGTAAATAGTTGTTGTGAATGTCAGTAATCAAATTTAAAAAACATGTTACCTGAACGAAGAATCTTTCATTTTCAAAAATGAATATCTCCACTAGTTTTCACAACCAAATTTTGATTCTGTGTAGTATTAAAATAGTTTCATCACATCTAGTTATTTCGTCCTGCATGAAAAAATTGAGTGCTACAGATCTTGCTAAATATAGCTTCAGGGCAGAAAAAATGACTTTTAAAGGTATTTTGACAGTATATTTTCCCAAGAAGGATCATTTTAATTTCCTTGAAACTTTTTTTTTATGGGAAAGTGTTAATATTCATTGCAGATATATAGAAATATAAAGATGTTATATTGCTGGTTCATCATTTAATAATTTTTTGAAAATAGCTAATTTTTTCGCTGGCTGTAATATTGCATTCAGTGATTTTATGTCATAGGTAGACAATTGTACTATGCTGACTTTCTATCTCTGTTGAGCCTGTTTTTCCTTGGGCTCAGGTAATTTGCAAGTAACAGCTTGCAAATTAATCTTAGTTCCTTAGCTCCAGCGGCATTATACAAGCCAAAATTAAATTAAACACAATTAAATAGGATGCTATGCTATCACAAGTCGCGACTAGCTAGCGAGGCAGAAGGCTAAACAACCGGATTGAGGAATGGCTACTAACTTTAGCTGGTACAAGCCAACTATCTTGCAAAGCAAACCATGCCTATATTTCTCAAACGCAATTGAGTGTGTATAACTAAGTACATTTCATTTTCACACATTTGAAAAAGGGATTCATGCTCTAGTATGCAACAAACCAAGCCATCGCAAGCTGTAACTTGGAAATTTTTCCTGAACCCAATGATAGAACTATATTGATACTACACAGAGTCAAAATTTGGTTGCAAGAAAGTGAAAACTAGTGGAGATATTAATTTTTGAAAATGAAGGATTCTTTACTCAGGTAATGTGTTTTTAAAATTTGATTACTGACATTTAGCAACAACTATGTACATGAATACATGTTGCAAATTAGCCTTAGGGGTTTAGTGGACGTTCAGTACAAATTTCAACCCAATCTAGGGAAAAATAAGCAATTGGTGAGGCTTACAAAGAATGGCAAAAAAAATGATGAAATTTAGCTCCGAGGGCCAAACTTCAAAAAATTCATAACTATAAAAGTATTTGGAGTATAGCTATAGGATTTTGCAAGGTCCCATGAATTTGACAGACTTTTTTCCCATGAATTTTTTCACGAAAATCCATGACATGAACTGGAGGGCCTAGGTGAGTGAGTTGGTATGGAACGACCCTGCTCTTAAACATATCCGTTAGTCAAGATAAGGCGGTTCACGGTTACCATACTGTTTTATGATATGACTTATGTTGCATAATTGTTGAGTCTTAAGTGTGTGCTGTCAGATTATCATTATTATTATTCACCGACTCTGAAACTGGTTATTCGCTTCTTCTTCATTAGCGATACTTTGAAGCTGCGCAGACGTATAAGGACGTGTTGAAGTTGGACAGCACGTGTACAGACGCAGCCCAGGAACTGATGAGGGTACAGATCATGCAACTCATGGTAAGACACAGGTCTGTGTGTGTGTACTGTGTTTCTGATGGCTGTCTCACATCACTCCGAACACAAGATAAACTGTTACAAGAGAACTTCTTTAAAAACAATCATTCCTGCTCTTCTTGCCATTCTTTCTTTTTACAACACTTTACCAAGGGTTTGTAGTTACTTAACAAGAAAAAAAAAACCATCCGTTTGCCTGACTGCTCCCTTGCTCTTGTGCTTACATTGTGTTGTGTTTGTGTGTGTGTGTTTGTGTGTGTGTGTGGTTTTTTTTTTCTCCATTAGGATATGGGTTTTTCAAGAGAGCAGAGTTCTAATGCTCTCATCATTCATGGGACAGTAGAAAAAGCTTTAGAGGCACTCTCTGGCCTGGCATGTAAGAATTCCAGCTCTCTCACTTTGTTTGGTTTAGAGCCATAACTGTCAAAAGCTTTGCCGTTATATCAGGTGGCAAATTAAACAAACTTTTAAGTATGTTCTCAGGTTAAAGTCACTCAGAAACAAGAGTTACTGGGGCAGCCTTAACCTTTTGCTTTGGTATAGAGAAGTTTCTTGTGTCGGCTAAAATGTTCTATCTCGCTGTAAACGTCTCGCGCACGGCTCACTCCTCCGCGGTTTCTCTTTGTAGATAGTTTAGGCACTCCGCCTAATTATAGAGGTGAAAGAGTCGAAGAGGATTGGGTGACTATGGAGAGGAGATCTCAGTCTCCTGCCCACCTCCCTTCCAGAGCAGTCTCTCAGAATCACATCAGAGCCAGCAGCCCCGTCCTGGCTCAAGCCAGACCACCTCAGCCGTAAGAGCCTCTCAAAAATACCTTCCGATGGCTTTTCTGCGATTGCCTTTCTGTATGTCTACATCTCTGAACTCTCCCCTTTTTCACTCCATTTGTGTTGGATCTGACAATTGTGTTTGTATTCTAGAGAACTGTTTCCGGTCTGGGTTGGTGGACTAATAAGTGGAATAACGGAGGCTAAGTTACATGACCTTTTCAGTAGGTAAGTCACTTTTGTCACTCCTCAGTATATTCTCATTAAAAAGTGGCTGTAGAGTTAAATACTAAACTCATATACAGACACACACAGCTTAAACACAAGTGACTAACTTCAGCTTTCAGACTCCTCACTGTACCTGATAGTGAAGTGTCTGTATTAAAGCTGTTGCCCATTGTCATTTTATAATTACTGTGATCCATTTCAGTCAGTGACGCCAAAACAACAATGTGAACTCTTTTCCACAGACCAAACTCTTCTGTGTGGTGTATGAAAAAACAGTCTTTAAAACAAAGGCACTACTGTGGTATAGCAGTTGCCTCTCCTCCCAGAAAAAAAATGAAAGAAAGAAAAAATCTTGCTTTTAGCTCAGTTTTGGGATACTTCACAGGATAAAAGTTCTCATTATCGTAGAAGAACAGTTCCCAACAATGGATTAATGTAACACTATGAATCCAAAACGATGTACTTGCTCTTAATTTTAGCCTGAAAAGATCCCCACCGATCAAATCAACAAGCTGTTTACAACTTCTCTCAAATAGTATTTGACCGTAGAATGTATGATAGAGCCTTCTTAGCTGTTCTTCAGGAAACTCTGTTTAGATAACAGAAGAGAAATGTTCATGTCATTCCTTTTCATTACAGTCCGACATATAAGGACTCAGAAGGGAAAACCCATCACCCTTAAGAGTATGAATCGCAGAACAGAGCCCTCATTCACCACACTGAATGCCTATAGCAATATGCTGAATGAATGGTGTCTGTGTGTTACAGTGCAGGGCCAGTCCACAGTGTGAAAATCTTACAAGGAAAATTTTGCGCGTTTGTGAACTTCACCAGGAGAGAACACTGTGAGAAAGCCATTCAGGATATACATGTAAGTGTCTGTGTGTGTGTGTGTGTGTGTGTGTGTGTGTGTGTGTGTGTGTGTGTGTGTGTGTGTGTGTGCGTGTGTGTGTGTGCGTGCACATGCACGAGTGTGCGTACCAGTGCTCACGTGTATGTGGAATTTTTCACTGTGTGTATGTTTTTCTGTGTATTAGTGGGGTTTTTTTGTTTGTTTTTTTTTGTCATTGTAGGGTCTTGTTTTTGAGGGAACATCTCTTATAGTGCGATATCCCGATAGAATACACACTCATTTGGGTGTGTCCAGAAATGCTAGCACCGACCCTGCAGCTGCTGCAAAGAACAAGTGAGTCTCACACACACACACACACACAATCAAAAAAGGGAGATTTAAAATTATGAAAATTATGTTGAAATGACGCTAGTAAAATTTTCCAATACGTGCCACATCGCGTTGATGTAGGGAGGAACTTTTTGTCAAGAAACACAACCTGTGGTCATTAAAGAAGACTGAACCAGGCTAGGAACTCATACGTTAGTGGGAAAGTTTATTACGAACAGGAGAACAGCTGTTACTGAGAGCCGTGCAGAACACATGCAAACTGGGCTAACGCAGCCGGGTGCCGTTGTGGAACAGCAATTTTTTTTTTTTTTTTTTTGCATATTGAAACTATGTAGTTTCATTTTGAAGCTTGGTTTTTGAAAAAAAACATTTCAGATGTTACGAAAAAAAAAAAAAAAATCAGCAGTGTTAATATCTAAACTGCGCCTCTTTCTGACATTTGCTCCATCGTTGAGTTTGAGTTTGAGTTTAATTGTAATTTAATTTCATTGTAATTCCCGCAGGCATTGAGGTAATAAAACGTGAGGTTTTTCCACATACTGAATGCACATTAAATGTCTCGCTTCCTCTTTCTCTTTTTTTCTCTTTTTTGTCCCTCTCTCTTTCTGCCTCTCAGTAAACGGCTGCCGGACGAGTGCCATTTCTGGAGGACAACAGGGTGTGTAAAGGGAGATCGCTGCACCTACAGACACATCCCAGAGAACAAGGGTATCGATCAAGCCAAGCCTAAGACGAGTGCAACGGATCACATGGTCACCAAAAAGAGATTCGCTTAGAAGTCCATACACAACATAGAGGACAAGGCATTGACCTTAATGCCACCCGGGGGGGGGGGGGGCAGAGATCATATTTTCTCATGTCATTAACCCATACACGTGCTGTCTGTTACCTTAATCACAGTAATGATAAACATCTAAAAATACAAAGATGGATAGAGCATAAACCATGGCTTTTGATATACATTGTCTCATTCTCTGAATTACGGATACTTTACATTTTACTGGAACAATCTTCAGTGTTTCATTTAAAAAGCAATATTATCACTGTGTTCAATGCAATTAAGTTGTCAATTAAACTGGAATGTACCGCAAGTCTGCTCATTTTAGTCCTCATCATCAAAGGTTAAATGTATTCTTTCTGTGAATGCCTGCTTTTCATCAGGATACTTTTAAGTTGTTATCAAGTAAGAGCATTCTGATAATTATAAGTCTTAATCGGGTCTAGTAAGGGGGGGGGGGGACTCGTTCTTTTACCCACCAGAACTTTTGCACCTTGTTCTCTGTTTTATTAGTCAATGTGAAGTTGGTTCAAAATGAACGTTGTACCATGGGTGTAGCCGAATGTAATAAATGTTTTTATCAAACCCCCTTAGTCATTCATTGCGTTAGAATGCAGTCGCATCTTTCGTTACATGATGGGTTGACCATCAGCCGCTTTCCCTTAGAAGATCTAACAAAATCAGCGTAACACTGAATTTCAACAGCAGATATGGTGTAAATTTGAGGACATTTCAGAAGTTAAAACCTGCGTCCAACCTCATATTACAACTTGTCAATTCTTACACCACTCTCAGTGAAGGCTCACATTGCCCCTAATCAGTTCTGTTACATTGGGGTGATGTGATGTGACATGACAAGGGCCGTGTAAGGAATCAGGTATGCACACCTTGCACTTTCGGATAAATTTAGTGACAATAACTGCAGTATCAGAAAATAAACCCTTGTTCCTCAAATGCACTTCTGCTTTCAGCTGAGTTGGTCTGAATATTGGTGTTACACCCAGATATATATTTATAGTGTTTCATGATTTCAATAAACACAGATGCTAATTATGTCAAACCTACTCCGAGCATTTGATAAGTTTGTCTCTGTCAAATACTTCCTCCGTACCAGTTCAGTAACCCTTGTGACCACACGAGAAGAATTACGTCGAGGAAATCTCGTACTACAGTCATGCCCTTCAGATTTGGGTTCAGATCAGCACCGGGAACAACACTACCATAGGAATTTTAAAAACATGACGACGAGCACAGATTCAGTTATTTCTTTCTTTTTAAATACGCTGTAGCTCTTCACCCCTTCATTTCATCTTTTTATGTATTCTATAACTGTCATTAAGATACACTCCAGTGTACGTTCACAAACACCCTACCCAAGAAATAGGCATTTTACTTAAATTAGCAGTCTCCCACATTGACCTTTCATTTGTAAATTTAACGCATTGCTGAGACCCCAAATTAGGGCCCAGCAAAGGGACAACCCGCTCTATGTGGTTCCATGTGCACGGCCCACCTCGTCCCTTAGTTGCCAACCTGGGAGGTACTGTCATACTGCCATGCTTTGTAGAAAGCCCACTGCCTCTAAGGGAGCTGGATGTTAATTGGAGGAGGTCAGACACAGGGACGCTGGTGTATCTTTTCCAAGGGGGCGATAGCAGAGCTGACTCCCAGGGCCTTGAACTCCAGGACAGAGCCCAGTGTTTTACAGAGGAATTTTGTCAAAGGAAACTTCTCTCTCATGGCCAAAAATGTGACAGCTGAAGATGAAGGAATTTACATGGGTACACTTTACACCAGTGCTGAAACTGATGAAACTTCTTTTGAAATTCAATATGTTACTAATCACATGTACATTCCTATATATTTGCTCTCTATAACATACGCACACATCTATCTATCTATCTATCTATCTATCTATCTATCTATCTATCTATCTATCTATCTATAGAGATACATACTGTGGGGAATATTTTAACATGTGTTTAGCTGTGTATTCAATGTATCCAAATGTTTGACTGTTACATGTTTTGAGGAGAGTGGAAAATCACCGAGCACTGTAAAAAAAAAGAAGTTTGTGTCTAACTTTGGCGATTAGTGTGATCTGTGTACATGCAGGGAGGAGAGAACCGTGCTGCTCAAGGCCGTTAGATAGATATGGCAGGGCAACCTGCCCTCGGAGATGGGACTGACTGGCAAGAATTGCTTTATTAAGATATAAAAAGGGGAGTCACTCTGCTCTGTGTGTGACTCTACTTTACTCTGTAACTTGTACTCACCCATGCCAGCATGTAATAAAGATTGGAAGACTGATCACGCCTGAAGTACGTATTTTTAGAAACTTAGCACGTCTTAGCACAAAGGAGATTTCAAATTGTCTCTTACAATATACATAAAGGTTTTTGTTGCGTTTGTGTTTTCTTTGCTAGAACGTGTAGCAGGGACCGGATTTTTGCATATATGAAGCGGTGACTCTGAACTGCTCAGTGGACACACATTTTGTCAGCCGTGAATGTAGAAGAGGTCACGTGGAGGAAGACAAGCCAGGACATTCAAGTGCTACTCATCCAAAATAGTGACATCTTCCCAGAGTCAGCACATGAGTGGTACAAGGACAGAGCTGATTTCTTCAATGAGGAGATCCTGAAAAAGAACATCTCAGTGAAACTGAAGAATGTCAAGTCTGAAGACAAAGGAAAATGTATGTGAGAAGTACATAAAAGGTATTCATCTGCCAAAGCTATTGTTACATTGGAGGGACTGGGTAAGTTAGTCAAGGATTAGTGTGTGTGTGTGTGTGTGTGTGTTTTGTGAGTGGAATGTCTGAATGACTGGTAATACTTCATGTGAAGTCATTACAAAACAAGCATCATTGACATCACTACATGACTAATAAGGAAAATTTTTGACGTGAACAAATTTTAGGTTGGATTGAAAAAGTCTAGACCGTAAGAACTACAATACTTGTACAAGAGTAATCCAGCTTAGTAAAAAGAAACAATGGAGCTAGCAGTATGCCACCTTTTATGCCAACTTAATAATAGAACATTGAGTGTTATGAGAACATTTAACACGTCAGCTTAAATATACAATTTCAGCTGTTGCATATTTAGCTCAAAGTTTACAGTCAGTAATGGGTTGTTAACAAACCATTGAAGTAGAGACTTGGACAGTGCTGTGATTTTCTTAAAAATAACATCATGGTAGCTATACAGACAACATTAACATAGATTTTACTCATTAACGAGTGTACTGTTTTGTTCATTGCTCTTGAACCTGTCAAGATGCCCTAAAATTGTTGGTAACTTTCATAATATTTTGATTTCACCTTCAGCAGAAACAAGCAGGAGAGCTGTGTACATACATGTCTCGCAAGTGCTGGGCCCCAAACGTTTGTTTGTCCATTGCGTTTGCTCTGTGAAGTATTACTGAGGTTATGTTTCTATTTAAAATCTAATCTTCTAATGCATTATGTAAAACAAGCCCTCTTATTGTCAGACTTTGCAGCTTTAAAGTGCTGTCGTCACTCAGGGCTGTCTTAACTGTTTTGCATGTTTTAACCTGCGAGATTCTTGACAAAGGAGCACAGACTGGATTTCAAGGCCGGCTCAGTTTGAGTCCACATAGACGTTCTGCTCTGTCATTTTCACACATGTATTTTTCCGCAGGGTTTTTAGGTGAGCTGACAAGGCGCTCAACTGTCCATCTCACACGGTTCTTTTTGGTGTTCCTTACTGCCCCATATCTGGATCCTGCAATATTTCCAAGTATAATTTCATAAAGGCAATTTTGCATGAGGTCTTCGTCGTGACAATAGGATTTTTAAAATGTGTTACCATTTTATTATCACCACGTTCAAAACATTTATGACTATATGGAAAAAGAAATGCATCTAGAAAAAAAATACAATTATCAAATTTAAAAGTTTACTTTAAAATTGAGATTTATGTCCTTCGAAGTATTATTACTTTCACCTAATTATTGACATCAGACACTCGTGTACCCAAAGAAATATTCAGACTTGAGTATTTTGTGTTGTAGAGGAAAAATCACCATATGAAAAAAGAAAAATGAAACATCAAGTTTTCAGGGTCGTTGTACTTCATTTTCCAGAGACTTTTGATCACATTATTAATCATTGGACCATCAACATTGAGTATTTTTCTATTTCAACGTTTTTTTGTTCAGGTAAGTACAGGCAGAAATCTGGTTGGCAATCAAACATTCTTATGTTACCTAAGCAACAGGCCTTTAAATGTCAGTACTGTGATGTTAATATGATTTTGAAGGACATTTTAGATTTTTGAAACTTACTTAAAATTGAGTCTTGATAATTATTTATCATTAGGCTTACAGTGCCTTTCAAAGTCTGCAAACCCATTTCATAAAACTTAAGTGCGTTGACATACTTTTCAGTATTCCTGAGAGAATGTATTCTGGGAATGTATGAGTAACAGATCCATCACGGGCAGTGTTACCACTGAGATGGTTAGCAATGTCTATGAGAAAACATTTCCAATGATCTTCTTTGGTATTGTAACACTAAGCACAACTTCAAAAGCATACAGTAATGATTTTATTTTGTGTGACGGCTGCCCTGCGATGGACTGGTGACCTGTCCAGGGTGTTTCCCCATAGGCTCCAGCACCCCCCGCGACCCTATTCAGGATAAGCGGCTTAGATAATGAGTGAGTGAGTGAGTGTGTGACAGCTGTTTAGCATTGCTATAACCATTGCCAAATCTGAGAAGTCCCATCAGTCAAAAACAAAATTTAAGCTTGAGAATTCTGCATACCAGTAGACACACTGCTGTAGCATCTGACAAGGATCCATACACCATGTATTAATACAAGGACATAAAAAAGTCAGGTTTATTCTGTTTTGCGTCTTAGTAAAAACTATTTTTTCAATAAGGTGTAAAGTATGGTGTAAAGTATACATCTAAAAGGTGTATATAACAACAATATACACAAGATGTAAAGCATACATCTCAAAAAGGCCCTTAATAGAGTATGGAGATCCAGCTATCTCACTCATTCTTTCCTGCTCTCTCTGCTATTCTCCGGTTCATACACCTGCCCCCTCCCTCTCTCTTGCTCTCTACCTCTCTCGTCACCAACATGCTTGTGAATTTATCAAATATATTATTATCTGTGTTTGGTTCCCGTCTGACTGGATATGGTCAGTAAATGCTGAGTTTAGTCTTATGTTATAATATTTAGATATCTAACAAGAGGTGCCGATTCTGCTGAAAGCAAGCATTTGTAAAATGATTTAAAAAAAAAAACATAAACAAAACATCATTTAAAAACACAACGCATCATTGTTTCTTATCATCTCTCAAAATTTTCTGAATGCAAGAGAAGCCTCTTCTCTTGTCTCTGACAGAGAAACACAAGACCAACCTCCAGCTTTGCCTCACTGCTGAGCACTCCTATTGGCTGGGCAGGAGCTGTGTGTGTGTGTGTGTATGTGTGTGTGTGTGTGTGTGTGTGTGTGCGCTATATAAAATGTGATGCTCTGCAGTATTTCTGAACTGGTGCAGTGCCGGTTCATCTCCACTGATGGTGTGCAGAACAAGGGGGACTTAAAAAAAAAAAAACAACCCAACTCAAACCAACAAAAATACATCAATATAATTTAAAAACCAAACAAAAAAATCATTCAGACGACCTTCATCATGAGCTACGACCCTCTCCTTTCCTCCCACTCCTCACGGCGATGGGACAACAACCCTCACATCTCGCTCCTTGTCCGGATCCCTACCACCTTCTCCTCCAGACGGCCGGTAAAACTGGGCCCAAAAGAGCGCTTTGAGCGACTGGACCATTACAGCCTGGCGCAAGCGAGTGTGGTGAGTACAGAGCTGCTGGAGTTGCGGGTACAAGAACGGGAGCAGCTGGTGGAGCTGAATGATCGTTTCGCCTCTTACATTGAGAAAGTTCGTCACTTAGAACAGCAGAACCAGGTGCTGCTCCTGCAGCTGGAGGGACTGCGGCGTAAGCAGAGCAAGCCGTCCCGCCTGCAGCAGCTCTACGAGCAGCAGGCGCGTGGCCTCAGGGAGCAGCTGCACCAGGAGGCCCAAGACAAAGCACGTATGGAAGCGCGGAGGGAGAAGCTGAGAGAGGTGCACGCTCAGATGCGAGAACGTTGGCAGGAGGAGGGACGGAGGCGCGGGGAGGCGGAGGAGGCCCTGCAGCAGATACGTGAAGAGGCGGGCAAAGCGGCTTTGTGGAGCTGCGACGCGGAGGCCTGCATGGTCTCCCTGACACAGGAGCTGGCCTTCTTGAGGCAGGTGTTCGCGGAGGAGCAGGAAGGCTTACGGGCGCAGCTGCAGGTGGCCAGCCTGAGCGTGGAGTTTGACGTGAGCAGGCCAGATCTCTCTGCCGCTCTCAGAGAGATCCGTGCCCAGTACGAGAGCTTGGCGAGTCGCAACAGGCAAGTGGCAGAAACCTGGTACCGCGGGAAGGCCGCCACCGTGACGGAGCTGACCAGCAAGCAGGAGGAGGCGGTGCGTGTGGTACGGGAGGAGACGGCCGAGTATCGGCGGCTGCTGCAGTCCCGCTCGGCGGAAGTGGAGGCGTTAAGAAATGTTATCGACTCGCTGAACGCGCAACTGGCCGAACTTGAGGAAACGCAGAGCGCTGAGGTCACTAAGTACCAGGTACTCCACTAACAACCACACCATCATCATGAAAACAAAAGGACAATAATGTTACAACATTACAACTATAACAATCCCACACAGATTTCACCCTGATAACCAGGAGATGCTGTGAGTACTGACAGTACTGATCCAGGCATCTGACTGACCGGCAGAATAGAGACAGATAGTAATGGGAATTTCATTCATGAACAGGGAGAATGACACAGCAGGATAGACAGTGAAGCTTAGGGTAATAGCAGTAAGAGCACAGACAATAAAGAGGGGGGGGGGGGGGGGGGGGGGGTTAAGCGTGAGAAAAAGAAGCAGCGTCTTTGCATGGTGTTATCCCCTAATGACACGTAATGTATTCACTGGAGGTGTTAAAATGCATAATCCTCTGCTTGTTCGAATCTAAAGTCATCTGAGTTTCAGCAGTTAATTCTGACAGAGATTCATTTCAAATCACCCATAAGGCTCTGGGATGATATTATACATTTATTGTACAATGAAAGCAAAAAGTGACTGCAGGAAATGTGGTGTCATACAAGGCTGCAGACCTGACGTGACCTTGCACAGTATGAGAATATGTGTGGCTCTCTCGCATATAGTCTCTGTCTCTCCTCTGGTAATAGTGCCAGAGTATGAAAGACAAGTGAGATAGAAGTGAATAGATAGATAGATAGATAGACAGAGAGAGAGAGAGAGAGAGAGAGGGAGAGAGAGAGAGAGGGAGAGAGAGAGAGAGAGGGAGAGAGAGAGAGCAGGCTGTGAGAAAACAGCTGCAGTGGAGTGATGGTATGCTTCGCTGCAATGGCTGACTGCTGACTCCTCGTAACAACGCTGAGTCATGGTTATTCATTTCTACTGACTCTGGCCATGAAGCACTATTAGTATGAAGAGAAAACCCACATATGACACTCATAACCACACATAACCGGGGAATTCTCTTGAACTTTTCCAGTCCCCCATATAAAACCAGCCATACAAATTCAGTTAGAATAAGACTAATAAGAATGAATAAGGATCATGCTGTTCAATGACACATTACCTTTTCACACTCCTCTTAACACAAGACCAAAAAGACAAAAAAAAACTCACGATTCTTTCTCAGTGATCACAGTAAATCAAACCTTAAGATTTGTAATGCTTTTTTTCTTTTTTTTTTTACACGGTTGATTTTGGGTGATGTGTGTTGATTTGTAGCACTGCTGCACAGTGAACATGTATTGCTCTATTTAATGCGTGAGGTTTTTCATAAATTGTTTTGTAGGTGAGGATAAGTGACTTAGAGAGAGATATCAGTGAGGCAAAGGAGGAGATGTCACGTTACCTGAGAGAGTATCAGGACCTGCTGAATGTCAAGATGGCTCTGGACATCGAGATTGCAGCCTACAGGTAATACCTGCCCATACCACAAATGCTGACCCAAAAAGAGACACATGCACACACTCTCACACGCACACACATTTTTAATTAGACCGAATGAGGCAAACTGATTTGTCTGCAGTAAGAACTAGGACTGAGTATGGTTGCTTTTGTCTGCAGTAAGCACTAGAGTTAACTAAAATGACTTGAACACATACCTGCAAAATTACAAGCCCCAAAGACAGAGCCTTGTGCAAACTCTCTGCAAATTAGTGCAAAGATTGTTTTCTGCTCATTGACTCAATACCGCTGTGCATAAGCAAAAACAGAGGCACCACAACCCGACAGAGAACGAGGTATCGTTAGTGCTGAACCTCTACTAATGATTTAAACATACCTTTTCACTTGTTTATGATGAAATGTTCTTGTTTGTCTCCACAGGAAATTGTTGGAGGGGGAGGAGATTCGACTGACTTATTCCGCCCTTCCCACCCTCGCCTAAATTTGGTCAGCTCTTAGCTCTCAATCCTGAACCCTAACTCGAACCCTACTCTAATCCCATGTCCTCTCATCTTTAACCCTGAACCCCATCTCTGATCTTTAACGTTTGATTCCAGCTCCTGTCTTTAACCCATAACCCTACCTTCCACCTTTAACCTTGAACTGTAGCTCCTATCATTAACCCTTAACCCTACCTTCCACCTTTAACCTTGAACTGTAGCTCCTATCTTTAACCCTTAACCCTACCCTCCACCTTTAACCTTGAATTGTACCTCCTATCTTTAACCCTTAACCCTACCCTCCACCTTTAACCTTGAACTGTACCTCCTATCTTTAACCCTGAACACTGTTAGTCTACCCTTGTTGGTCCTAGCTTTTCGTCCCATGTTCTACCTGTTGTGTGATCCATATTCTTATCCCTTACCCATTTCCCAAACATTTGATCCCTTTACACTTACCTGCAACTCTCTAAAACCCAATCCTTCATATGTTTTACCGCAAGTCCTGTGACAACCTTCTAACCATCCCGCAACCCTATATAGTTCCTAACCCCAAATCTTTGCCCTTAACCCCAAACCCTGAACTTAGGCCGTACCCCAAGCCCACAAGTTAACTACTCCATCAGAAGTAAAACGAGCCCTTGTGTTATACAAGAGGTCCACCATGAATGTCCCCCTTCTTCTCCACACTCACAAAAAAAAAAAGAGAAGATGACCACCTCAGAGGAAATACTGAAAGCAGCACTCACCCGTTCAAAGTGCAACATCCTGTCGGCAGAACTTGACATCCTGTTAAAACTTTGACTCAAAGCACCTAGCTATGCTCGACCAAGCAAACTCTTAACCAATTGTTTGTGGAGGTAGATTTTAAGAATATATAGCTAGCTTTGGGTGCCAAGAGTGGACTGAAGATAACTTTTTAATGGTGTGGATTGGATTTAAGTTCAGCCAACAGGATTTTGCCCTCCATTTGTGGTTCTGTAACTACAGTCCAAGAGCCCAGTGGATTTACATAAGTTTATAAATACTTAATCAGTCACATTTCAACTGCTGTTCATTTAGGGTCTTCACGTTATTTTCTCATGTTTTGACCTTTGGTTGGCTGCAGATATATGTTACTCTGGCTTCATTAGCTAAATAATTTGATCCGATTACAGCGTAGCTAATTCAAAATAACTAAACAAGCTCTAAAATTTTGGCTTAAATTCATGAAATAGATCATTTTGATTAACAAGCAGCTCCACGGTTGTAGAATCCAATGGAATATAATGCTCTGTGCCAAGAGTTTGGCTGTAGGTGCAGCATCAGTAGAGAAAGACTTGTTTCCTTTCATTTTTGCTTCTGTTCTGTGCGTCCATCTGGTCTATGAGAAACAGTAAAATGAAACCAAAAACTTACAAGAGTAAACTAGAAAATGCTTCTAGAAACTAAAGCTTTCTGTCGTGCCAATCATTGATCTGATTGGTGCTGTCCTCTGTACCACTGAATAAACAAGAACATAGAAATTTGGTCTCTTTTAGCGTATTTGTGCGTGTGTGTATGTGTGAGTGAGAGAGTGAGTGAGTGAGTGTGTGCGTGAGTGTGAGTGTGTGTGTGTGTGTGTGTATGCTCTTTCTCTACCTTTACTAAATGCAAGCATGGCTCTTCTGTGCCACACACTACCGTTATATAAGTTAAACATGATCTCACTGAGCACTGGCATTCTTGTATAACAATTATAACAATGGACAGCAGTTGTCCAACACCATATAAACTGGAATTACAACATTTTTGTTTATTACCTGATACTCTAGTTAAAATATCACTGCTCTAACTGACCTAGAGAGTTATAGCCACAAGCAGGCATATATTGCCACACAACAAATTAGTGTTTGTGCAATACTATGTAAAAAGACCATTTTTGAGGCAGGTATGAATCATAATATTTTTGCTTGTTAAAAATAGGTTTCAGTGGTAACATGTTTTTTACTGTTGTCTTTAATATGTGGTAACTGTCGTATAAAAGCGGTTTGACCCTCTGGGTTGGATCTTCTCAGAGGTATGTTGAATACTGAGCTCACAAAGCACACAACACAAAGGAAACAGGAGGTGGATAGAGAGACTAACCCACTTGAATAATATAAATGTGTATTAACCATCACCATAGCAAAGTGCATGCAAAGGTAGTTGACCTCAACTCCATACAGCATGTCTGTCATGTTGCACTGTGACAAATACAACACAGAAAGGGAGAGAATGTGGGATAAAGTAAGGAAAAATTAACATGCGTGGGGGTTTTCAAGGGCTGTGGAGCAGAGATTATGGTACGTGTAAAATAAGTAAGACACTTTTTTTCTTCTTCAAACAGAATGTAAGTTTAGGATCTATTTTTATATACATTTGTATATATAATATCTGTGTGCTCGTTTGGTCAACATCGATAAAGTGAATGAAAGTCACGAGTCGATACACTCCAGGACAGTAGTCGGCAGTATGAACCTTGCGATCCGTACAGCGCTCATAGAAGAAGTGAGGAAAATTACGAAAAGTTATTCCTAGGTGAAAGGACGTCAACATGGTAGCATCGTGTACATTGCACAGTGTCATGTAGTCGAATTTTGTAGACTCTGATTTAGTTTCTCACTGTGCACTGGTTGTATGCATTGGTTCGGGGAGTACTTTGAGTGCAGCTGACAACATTAACGACATGTTGCAAGCTATCGTTAGCGGCCGGACTCCGGTCGTTCGGCTCCTCGCTCCCCGTGGTGGTGTTCTAGTTGAAGCTGTTCGGGGAAGAAAGTCCCGCAGTGATCCGAAAGCGAAGTCCAAAGAAGGACGTATCAAGTACCCACCGCCTGTAGACCCAATGGAGATGGTAGTCCTAAAAGAAAGATTCACCGAGTATACTCTGATAATGAAAGCCCTGCGGTAAGCACGCTGCCAATGCATATCACTCATTAACACACTCACCTTCAGTAAAGCACTTAACTGTCAACACGCAGTTACCGTCCACTTATTCAATGTTTCTGTCGGTGGATTCACTAACTATGTGTTCTTGGCTCGTCGTAAAATATATTAAGATTAAACTTTGGTGATACTTCGTCGTTGACTTGCTATCATAATTGCTATTTAATAGACAGTATAAGTAGTATATTCAGCAGATGTCTCCTCTTTGCAGTATTTAAGTGTATTCATTAAATAAGATGAACGTACTATGTGAGTGCACGTACTATGTGAGTGAGGTGTGTCTCTTTGTGTTTGTGATTGTGTGTAGGATGCAGTTTAAAGAGGAGATGTTGCGGAAGCGGTACGAGCAGGAGGTTGGTTCCCTGGCGGAGGAACGAGCCAAACAGGAGGCAGAAGAGCATCGATCTTTAATGGCCTGGAATGACGCTGAAAACCTCAGACTACGTAAATTACGGTGAGATATGCACACACACATGCACACACACACACACCCTGCACTCTCCTGAGCGACAAGAGTATATTCCAGAGTAATTTCAAATACCATTTTAGAATTTTTGACTTGCAGGGTGTGCTGACATCATGGCTGATGTGGATTAGATTCCACACCTCCTGTTTGAAAAACTAATGTAACAGCTTACGTGTTTTATGTGCTTGTGCGTCCTGCAGAGAGCTCCGTCTACAGAGAGAGGCAGAAGTTGCAGAGCTGAAGAGAAAAGAGGCAGCCATCTTACAACAGCAGGAGATGGAGAATTACATAAAACAGAAAGAAAAAGAGATACAGCAGCTAGAGGTAATAAGAGACACGTTTATGCGGTAGACACATTCTGTAAATGTGACATAGAATTGTAACTGGAATTTGAATCAAAGAGTACAGAACTATATTCAGTAAAATTGTAAGGTCCTATATTCAGTATAAGGCATAAATATATGTATAATGCATATATACTACTCTAAATTAAAAAAATACAAATCAGTGCCTAATGAAATGTACGTCCTGTCATTCAAATTCAAATTTCAAAACTGCATCCTGTGGGGCTTGCCAGTTCAAATCAAACTCATGAAACAAATAGGGGCCAATTCTAAAAAAATATGAATTCAGTAGCGGAAATAAAACACACTTCAGTGTTTCTCATATGAGACTCCAGCCCATAGCGTTCTCATTCTTATTGCTGTCTTTCTGTCTTCTTCTCTCACGTGAACATAATCTTCCCTCTTCTTCCCTAGGATGAGGCACAGAGCTTCATTACTCTGGAGAATCTGGATCAGCGTATTGAGGAAGCGCTTGACAACCCCAAAAATTACAACTTTGCCATTGATAAAGAAGGACGTGTGGTTAAACAGACTGTAGCTCAATGAGAGAAGCACACCTCTGGACTTAAGAACTTGTTTCATTAGAAATCTCATACACACACACAATGTATATTCTGTCTAAAGTGTCTTCTCCATTGTTTTCTTTACACATGTGGTATATGGACGGGATGAGTAAGGAGTCTGAACTCGTGTATCTGTTAAACATCTGTTTTTCTTTCCAGTGTGTGGCCACCTATAATGCTATTTAATATGGACTGAATGGACAATGCAAATGGTTCTGTGTATCCATATGATTAAGTTCTGTCAGTTTGTTTTTGTTATGAACTGTGTATTTGTGATTTTATATTATACATAAATTAGTCTTTGTCCTGATATAATGTTGAGTGTGTTAAAAGACACATATCAGAACAATGCTCCCTAAGAATCATAGTTTTTGAAAATAAAAATAAGGATGCACTTAGGACATAACGGACAGACATGCTCAGAAAGATAGAATAAAATTTTAATGTAAGAACCCTGTGTATATTGGTCGGTCTCACCGGAGTTATTGTCAAATTCATGGGGCATATCAGTTTCATACGTTGTATTTATAATGAATCATGCATTATTATATCCTGAGATGTCTTCTTACAATGAGCAGTTCATTATTTCTTTTTATGGATACGTTTCCTACCCCTTACAAACAATAGACGAATAACTGAACGCGCTGAAATACAGCTGATCTTGAACACACCCCGCACGACAAGGACATGTTCAGACATGCGCGTTTAACATCTTTGGCAGCCCATTTCCGGAACCTTAAGGCAGTTACGAATCATCGGTGACCGAATAAATTTAGAGACGGCATGAATGCGGTCAGTCTAATTTACTGATTCATTTGAGCCAGTATTGAGTCATGTATTTGTGCGCCACGCGAGAAGTCCGTCTGACATGATTTTTTTTTGAACGAGAGCTTTAACTAAAGGTATTTGAGAGATCTGATGCAATATGGCAACAACACATGTGAATCGTCCTCTCTTAAGGATTGTCACGAGATGTCTGAAGGACCATGGATATCTTACGAACTTTGCTCCTGTGAGAACTTTGGGACACTTTTCTGGCGCTTCTCGCCAGGTTCAACACAATGAAGGGGGTGTGAATAGTGCATGTGAAGTTTCAAGTCGGTTCTCCGGAAACGGCAGCAGGAGCTCTGACCGTTCTGGTCTGCTTGGTGCTCTGGCTGTAGGTTTGGGACTTTCCGGAGCAGTCCTTTATGGATGTAGGGATTTGATTAATAACGACGTTTCGGAAAGAAGAGTCAAAATCAAAACATCTCTATTGAGCCATGTATTGCCAACAGCACACTGTGCGTCTCCATATAAGCCCGATAGTCCACGGTACAAGTACAACTTTATCGCTGATGTGGTGGAGAAATCTGCTCCTGCTGTCGTATACATTGAGATCGTGGGGAGGTAAGACAATCGATGGAGCAAATTTCAAGTAATTACACAGATACTAAAACATTTATCACGTGTACTAAACAGCTGAGAATGTAGTCCCAGATTTTTTTTCCCGTCCGTCTGTGTTTCTTTTTTTGTAAATCAGTAAATAATGCATGCCTGACATGCATCAGCAAACTCATACGAGCAAATGGGTGTTACCCGCGTGATCAAGGAATAACTTTTGTTTATTTGGAATGATTTTTTTTGTTTGTTTGTCGAGGGTTTTGTATTGAAACATTTTAATTAATGCTCTATATGAAATTGCCCGTGAATTTTAGATTTGCCCCTCGATAAGGTCGAGAATGTTCTTTGACCTTAGACCGATATCTCACCTCACTTGAGACCTTACGGACTTTATTGTTTCCTTATACGGCACTATAAATGTATGTCATGAACAAGGTTACATAGCTATCACGTTTTACATTGCAGGCATCCGTTCTCTGGTCGGGAGGTTCCCATCTCCAACGGTTCTGGCTTCATTATAAGCAGGGATGGCCTGATTGTGACTAATGCCCATGTTGTGGCCAATAAACGTGGTGTCCGTGTAAAACTGACCAATGGGGAAACATATTCTGCCACCGTACAGGATGTGGACCAGGCTGCCGACATTGCCACTATCAAAATCAATGCCAAGGTAAAGTTGTGACTTAGTGAGGACACAGTGTGTCAGTGAACAGAGCTGCTTGACCGGTTTATTTGTTCACCTGCTCACACATGGACATGCATCCTTGTACATGAGTGATCAGTATCTCTCTGGCTGTCTGTGGCAAGCTCCAGTGTCAAAAGGTCACATACCCAAACTTAACCTTCTACCTGTATGTTTGTGTCCCTCCAGCACCCTTTGCCGACTCTTAATTTGGGTCGGTCGTCGGAGGTGAGACAGGGAGAGTTTGTGGTCGCCATGGGGAGCCCCTTCGCCCTGCGGAACACTATCACCTCTGGCATCGTCAGCTCCGCCCAGAGAGGCAGTCAAGAGCTTGGTTTGTCCAATCCCAACATGGACTACATCCAGACCGACGCGGCTATAGATGTGAGAGCCACATCACAATCACACAAGCACACGTTCATAACTAGAGGAAGCTGTCAGTTAGGTGCCTGGGTAGTTACAGACAGAATCAGGTGGAAAAACCCTCCTCTCTCAAAACTTGATGCGACACCGGGCAACTTCATTGTGGTGAAAAATGTGGTGGGTGTTCTTACACATGTCAGATCAAGCGTACTTAGAGCCTCAGTCTCATGAATTATGAGCTCCACAGAGACTCCAGAGGAAAATAAAAATATCATAACACACACATCGTACTAAAAACCATAGGGTCCCTGGAGTTTCACTGCTTGAACCTCTAAAAAATAACAAGAGTGCGTAGGGGTAATGCTGCACACTTAGCCAAGTATAACTTAAAAGGCCAGTTATGAGGAATTAAACATTTCCAGATTTGAGTTGTCTTACCCCATACCGACTGTTTATTACTGCGAAGCAGGAACCAAGACTGAGAATGTAGTGGATGAAGAGTAGGGGAGAATGCACAGAGCTCTCAAAGGCATTTGGTGTAACAGAGATGTGGAGCGAAAGAATCAGAGTGCATTGCCATTCAAGTGTAACAGTACTGTTTGGAATTCTGTTGCTTTCAGAATTAAGATCGTGGGTCAGAATGTTGCAAGACCAGTTTGGAGCTAATCTGAAGTATAATACATTCTTCAGCACTCCAGAGTTCCATTCAGTTTCGCTTTTAGTCATGCTCAGTTATATTTAAGCTTTAATATCGTGCCAATATTTCTTCATCATTATCACAATATTGTTTTCAGTTTCGGTAGTACAACAAGCAGTATTTGTTTAGTTTGGTTGCATTGTTTTAACTGCAGCTGTACAGTAGGAGCTCTGCTTCACCCAAACTCATCGGCTAACCGTATATTTTGTGCTTTTTTTGTTTGTTTCTTGTTTTTTTTTTCACAGTTTGGGAACTCAGGAGGTCCTCTTATCAACTTGGTGAGTTAAACTGTCTTTGAGTCTTTAAGCTCTTTCGCACAACTGTTTAATAACTCTGTTGATATGGAAAGTGCGGCATTAAACAAACAGCTTTAGGATGTTTCTGGCACC
Organism: Chanos chanos; assembly: GCF_902362185.1. Classification (NCBI taxonomy): domain Eukaryota; kingdom Metazoa; phylum Chordata; class Actinopteri; order Gonorynchiformes; family Chanidae; genus Chanos; species Chanos chanos. The sequence goes on along the minus strand of NC_044498.1, from coordinate 45,477,927 downwards.
CCCGCAGAGTTCAAGAACAAGCAATTAAAACAGATTTTAAAACACCGCTTTTATTCATGTTTGCGTTCTCTGTTGGTCTCTGGTGTTGGTGATCTTTAGGACGGTGAAGTCATTGGCATAAACACAATGAAGGTGACAGCAGGGATCTCCTTTGCCATTCCCGCGGATAGGCTCCGCCTCTTCCTTGACCAGGCAGCGAATAAACGGAGTGAGTTTGAGTTAGTTTGTTATCATATCAGCAGACCTGTAACTGCAAGCTGTATCCCTCCCACGCAAAACTTTTACTACCCAGACATGTAAAGCTTTACTACAAAAAGCCTTCCGCGTTGTCCAGCCAAATTTAGGTTGAACTGGTATGTTCTGTGTTGGGATTTTTTTAAAATATTTTTTTTCCCTTTTCTTTCTTTCTTTTTTTTTTTTTTTTTTTTAAATTTTTAAAAATAATTTTTAGCCCTCCTGTTTTCTATGAATTACACAACATTCTGTTACAGAGCACAATAGGATACGACAGTGTATGTTTTAATGTCAGTCATGAATTCTTTAGAGGACTGGATATGATATTCACTACAGCCAAAGTGGATGTAACCTGACCATTGATGCTCAGGGAACTGCCAAATGGTTTAGAATTATGGCAAGAATGCACAGAACTTAGCAGGTTACTCTTGTCATAGTGAAATGAAACAAGCCTGTATGGAGAGGCTTTGCCAGAGGAGGTTGTCACTCAGAATGGCCTTGTCCGTATTGGAGTTTACCTCACCTTCTCAGAGGTCAAACGGGTGTTTCTCTGTCTTTTTTTTACGGCACGATTTGATTATCACGTTCTTAGCCGTCTTGCCCTGTCTTTTACGTATGCGGAAAGTTTTTTCTCTGCGGATGCAGCCTGAGGGGAAGCCCGAACCAAATTTCATACAATGTGGGGACAATAAAGTGAATCTTGAATCTTGAAATAACGGTCAAAGTGATGCGACTGTCTCATAGATGTGAGTGGCTGTTGATTAATCCCAGATTATTATTATTTTTTTCTTTTTCAGCGTCATGGCTTGGAGAGTCCAAACGACGCTACATTGGTGTGATGATGCTCACCCTAACACCCAGGTACCGTAACAGAATAGACATTCATTCTGTACGGTGTGTTTGCACATCTTATTACGCAGCCCTCGGGAATGCCTGTTAAACTGACTTTAGGCAGCAGATCTGCGCCTGGTTTAGCTGATAAAACTACAGTCGCTTACCGGTCGCTTCACCTCTCCCTTCTCGTTTCCCCCCGCCTCAGCATTATTGCCGAGCTGAGGATGCGTGACCCCAGCTTCCCAGAGGTCACACACGGAATCCTGATCCACCGTGTGATCATGGGCTCCCCTGCTCACAGGTGAGAACAACTGAGCACCACTGCAACTCATTTAACTCATCATTGCAAAGACACCCGCTTATCGACACCTTTACGCTATGCCATTACAGCCTTGTTCTGTCACGGGCTCGTGCGATTTCTGTTTGGAATCATGTCACAGGACGTTTCTGTCTTTAATGCGGTGCTGTGGTGGGCTTTGTGTTCCAGGGCGGGTATGAAACCCGGTGACATCGTGGTGGAGATCAACGGCACCAAAGTGAACACATCGGAGGAGATCTACAATGCGGTGCGGACCAGCGACAGCATTAACATGGTGGTCCAGAGGGGTGAAGACCTTCTCATGTTACACATGACCCCTGAGTTTACAGAGTGACATCATCACCCCACCCCGACACGCAGGGGGGAGCGAATGGGATAAGCGGGGGATGGCGGAAAAGACGAGAAAGAGGGAGAACAGATGAAGAAGTGTAGGGAGAGAAAAAAAAGATTGAGAAGAATAAGAAACGCGCTCTTGCCTTTTTTTTGTGTGCCAGATGGAAACAGTGTGGAGATCGTTCTAAGAGGGATTGCTAAATGCATGGATGTAGAAGGTGGCAGGATAAGGAATGTGTGTTCGCTTGTTTTTGTTAGAAACAGTGGCCCATGGTGATACAGACAATGTTGTGTTTACCCGGCCTGTCTGACCTCTTTGCCTCTAACAGTACATTGGATTTTTTTTTTCAGGCAGTCTTTTCATTCAGTATGGAAGGTTGTGAAACTGAAAGCCAATAAATGTTTTATATAGTTGGGTGTCCTTTGAAAGCTGTGATATTGACAAGCTGTTTTCATACAGTGTTAGTTTTTATATATTGTATTTTTGCATAAACCGGCGGGGTCAGAGGTGTCCTGGGGGACCTTTGTATCATCCTGATTCTGACTGTTGTTTTCCAGTAAACTGTTAGAAGTTAAGAGACTGGTAGATACATTCTAATGAACTATTTATTCAAGAGTATATGCAAGAGACTTAGGAAGTCTAGATTCCCTTTCCAAAAAAAAAAAAAATCACATGGCTTTCTTTATAACGTAGAGTATGTATGCATTAAAATCAGTCCTGTGGCTATAAGAAAAATTTGGCCTTAATAAAATATCTTGTTGGATGAAGGTAAATGATAAATCTTAATTCTTACGCTAGCAATTCAAGTTCATCCTCCCCAGTTTTGACGGTCATTTGGTGGTAGTGGTGTGTAAGGTTTTACTTGTGATGCTGCCCAGATTCTCCCATCAGTGTTAAATTGGGTTGAAATCTGGTGACTGAGATGGTGAGATGACTTCAGCCGTTTTGGATACTTACCAGATCATTCTGTGTCCTCTTGTGCCCATGTGACCACAGTGGCGAGACTTTGATAGAGGAGGCTGTCACTCAGAATGGCTTTGCATGTACTGGAGTTTACCTCGCCTTCTCAGAGACTGAATGGATCAAAACCATGCTAAAGAAATATGAACTCCACACTGTACTGGAACCACTAGAACTCTTTACCAAGGGAGAGAAGCACATCCTCTGTCAAAACACTGCAGAATCTTCTTTTCAATACACGTTTCTGTCTGTTTTCAATGCACTACCATTTGCTGTGGTGATTTCTTTAATTTGGTGGTAAACTGCACTTCAGAAATCCGTACTCATTAAGTTGACATGTGGCTCTTCATTAATCTGCATAGATAACACACAGCTGCAAAGATCAGTCATTACATAGACAAGCACTGTAAACAAGAACGATAAACAAGATTAATTAAACCATGGAAAACCGCACAATTACTTTAAATAAGATTTTATTCTGTTCACTTCCATTTAAAAAGAGAATATAACAATAATGTTCATATTTAAAATATTTGGAGCACTTGATACTTTGATTGGAATCATAAACAATGCCATGTAAACATACCTTATGAAAACCTGGGTAAGTCAAAGAAAAACATGTCGCTTTGTTCCCAAACATTCTTTTTTTTTTTTTTTTTTTGGATATCATTCATACAGAGATACTGTATGGGATGGTTTTGAGTGACATCTCACACTGACCCAGTGCTAGGAAGCATGAACACAGACATTCATGTGAAACTAGCTAAGAACGTCCTCTGGAAAAAAAAAAGTCCTCTAAACATGTAATTCAAGTACACTACTTCAAGACAGACACGTTCACTTTGCTGCATGATGCATCAAGAAGCCTTTACTATCAAGATATTTGGATTGAATCAGCGCTGATCAGGAAACAGAGCTCTCCAAACAGTTCAGTTATTTGTCCGATCCAAGGAACAGACTTCGGAATGAACTTTGGTCAAAGCAGATTTTGTCTTTGACCTGAAAATAACCCCTCCATTTTAGCTGTTCCTTTAGCTGGCTCAGTGAAAAATTGAATAACACACACACAGACATCATGCCATCTGTCTTCAAACGGTTCAGTTCCGTTTGAATGGTTGAATGACATGATATGATATTAAAATTGTGGTCAGCTTCCCTGTTTGGTTTGGTTTTGAATGTCTGTGCTAATTTCACTAAGCTACACAGTAAGACAGTGAGATAAACAAAGCATGATTAAGTTAAAACCACCAACATCTGAAACAACAGAAAAATGAGGTCTATTGTTTGGATAAAGCAAGGTTTTATAGCCTCAGCTCTTCCACTGACTAAAAGATGTTGAAAATGTTTGTATTAAACCCTTATGAAAAGCAGTGAAATTTGATATGGATAATATATCTATAAAGCAAGTGATATCCGGATAGGTTGACTGCATTATGTTTGCAGTTTGATCTGGATTCGGAGACCTTGTGTGACTTGAACCAAGCGTTTTATTGTAATGCAGGTTAGGAGAGATTTCGTGTAAACCGGAGTGATCTGAATTAGGAAATCTGGTTGTTGAGCTGCCCGGGATATTTCTCAAACTTCCTCTCAGCCTCGTCACTCAGCGCATCCCCTGCAAGAACGTAAAGAAACACCAAGGATCCATTCAGGACACTTCAGCATGATTCAGTTTCAAATGTCACTGAACACAATCTATAGCACTTTCTCATTACGCTGTGTATCAATAAGATTTAGACTAAACTCAAACAACTGTTCCCTTCATACACTTGAATAGTAATACTTAGTTAAACTTAGCAAAACAGAGCTTGATAAGTTGGCTAAAGAGTGTATATGATGGATTTATGTGCATGTGCGTGTGTGTATATGTCTATGCTAGAGCTATCTTACCAATGTGGCAGTTGTGTACCCAGATCCTGTGACCATCATATTTACAGCTGCACTTCATAGCATTGTTTGTGAAGTCGCTCTCAGAAACCTCAAAATTGGGATTTATCACAACCTAGAACATTAAAAAATAACGAGGCACACAAAATAGTTATTTCGTGTATAAGGTCAATTTAGGAGAAAACACCTGGGATTACACAACACCTCCCCCCAGTATTGGCCTTTTTGTCTTTATCTGTTCTAGAAGACTACAGACTACCACCCTCAAAGTCACAACATCAATATGTCTTCATCATTACTAATAACCCTTTTCCCATTCATTCTACTGAGGCTTCTTCTGCACGGATTAGTTATTATAAATGATAGGCATCTCAGAGGATCATAATGACTGGATAATTGTAAGTTTGTGAGATGTAGGGTTTCCTGATACGATTATTAAACTGGGAAACCAAAACTGACTGCCTGTTATCCATTACCACCAAGCTGAGGCTAGCATGAAGCCCCTTTTAAGCGCCAGAGTATTGCTAGACTGTTGATTGGCTGACCTGTAGGATGTAGTTTCCTGGTTTCACATCGGTAATGTCAATCCATTGACAGTCAATGTCATGGCGATACAAATCCCAGCACCCCACCGTAATGCCTTGCTCACCAAAGTTAGCACATTCGTATCTTTTGGAAACACCTGTCACACAAACACAGAAACTTATAAGAACACAAACAGAATAAGCATTCACAATCTAAGGAGAAGCCTGTTGAGCTGTACTTTCTTGACGCCGGGAGTGTGCAGGTGTGTTACTCCAGAGGAGCGGGTTAGGGCCTGTGGTGTATATATGTATGGAGTGCACCAGTTGGAATGGCTCTCTTACCTTCCTGACACTCACTGTCCTCCAGACAGAAACTGGCTTTGTGTCCCTCTGCCACCTTAGAGCCATTCGCAGACATCAGGTCATAGTGGGTAAAGATATCCATGCTGTGATAATGTCTATGGAGGATAACACGACACATAGTTAGATATCAATAAATCTAGACAGCCCGTTCTCTTGTCTTCTATGTGTTCCCAATGATGCAAATCGCGGCAAGCCCGTGTTCGCTAGTTACCCGTGGCAGGCGTGCCAGACCCACGAGTGGCGGCCGGCTTTGGGCCTGAAGTCGGCGCGGCCGATGTTGTGAATCTGAGAGGAGAAGCGGAGGAGCCGGCGGTGGCCGTAGGGCCAGTTAGCTTTGGCAGCGCTCTTAGACAGGCAGTCCTCTTCAGCCGCGCAGTACAGCATGTGCAAGGGCCGGTCCTCTATGTACACGGTCTGCTGCACCAGCGAGGCATTCAGCACCAAGTCAGAGGCAGCTGCAGCAAAACAACGCGCGTATTACGACGGTGCGTCCCCCATGCAAAACGGACTCTCCGGAATATAGGTAAGAAAAAGAAGTACACAAAAGGTGCAGTTCTTTTGGCTTGGAATCGCGTCAACGTATGTACCAATCTTAAGACAGTTTCACTTAAACGTGCTCTGTAATTGTGATCTCAGCAGCCTCTACCACAAAGCCCAAAATATGATGGTAATGAGATTCAGACCTCTAGTCCAAATTGTAAAAAAATTGCGTTTAAGGCCACGTTTCATTTATCTGCAGCATAAACAAAGGTCGCTAAGCGCTTCGTACTTTTTGTGTACAATCTGAGAACATTGGATGTTGGCTCCGTTGGATTTTTGCAATAAACAAAATAAGTAAGGTAGAAACCACATCCTCACTGAAGTATACATGTGATCAGCTGCCTTAGGTTAAAAGCAAACAACATTGTTTATCTTAGGAGGGTTTTTTTTTTTTAGCTCCATTGTGAACCCAAATATAGCATCAAAGTGTGAGTGTTTTTCTTTGTGGTCGGTGGTCACTCACTTTCAGAGCAGATGACTCCCGCTGCGAACCGGGCGGCCGATTTCTGGCAGTTGACAATTTTGTGGTGCTTGCATTGGCTGAGAGATGGCTCATCACCTGTACACTTCACTCCACTCATAACCATCTCTGTCACATTGCTGCCATCCCAGTACCATGTTTCCTTGGCAACCACCACACACACACACACACACACACACACAGAGGAGATCAGTACTCCATATGTATGCAAACTTTTAAATAAAGACATGTTTGTGAATAAGGGGACACTGTTCTTGGGATGGAATTTTTTTTTTGGTGTTTAAATTTTGTCCTTCAGTGATATTTTGGGATATTAGTCTCTGGACTCAACCTTCAAACTTCTCTCTGTCTCTGCAGAACTAGTAATCACTTCATCTCACAATGTTTGTGTGGATACCTGTATTTGATGTAAGTCTGTATGTCTGTGTCTCTACTCACAGTCATAGCGTGCATGCTGTAACCCAGCCCTAGCTGTCTGCAGGCCACCATGGCCTCTTTGGTGGTCCAACCCTCACTGCACACACTGCCCCAGCGATCACCCACCCGAACCTCCAGTCGCCCCTCGTACTCCGATCGCCCGCCCATTAGCCGCACCTGCACAGACAACCTACGCCACATAAGCACGAATATGCGCAAACATACGCACTCTCCCTCTCTCTATTACTTCCTGTTCCTATACTGACCCTAGGCCCTGTCTTGGACTGTGTTCTGTTTGCCAGTGCCTAGCAGGGAATGTGCGTTTGTGTGTGTGTGTGTGTGTGTAAAGTCACAAGGTTAGTATGTTTCACACATGTCTGTGATAACCCCAAGAGCAGATTAGCCTTGGATGAGCTGTCACAGGCTGAGAGTTGTCTCGATGTTGGAATGTTGGCATATTTTAGTGAGAGTGTTAGGTAAGGGCTGTAGCAGAATGCACATCTGAAGTGTGTATTTTTGTGTGTGTGTGTGTGTGTGTGTGTGTATGTCTGTGTGTCTGTGTGTGTATGTGTCTGTGTGTGTGTGTCTGTGTGTGTGTGTGTGTGTGTGTGTGTGCCTCAGTCAGTATGTCCTACTTGGAGTCCATGGTTGGCGTATCCAAGCCCCAGCTGTCTGCAGACCACCATGGCTTCTTTGGTGGACCAGCCCTCTCCACAGATAAGCCCCCAGTGCTGTGTACCATTATGCCCCGTGCGTAGCACTTCCACACGTCCCTCATAGCGTGTGCGGCCCCCCGAGATACGCACCTGAGTAGGGTACGATCAAGAGGAGAAGGAAGCAGAGAAGGAGTCAACTTCCATATGACCAACTTGGCCACACTGGAAGATCAGTGAAGCAAGAGGTTCCAGGTTGAAAAGGCTTGTGGGTCAAGTATTCTTAGAAACAAGAGACTAACAGAGGATGACTGCAAGCAGATTATGGTAGTTATTTTAGCTACCATATATGAATTAGATCAGTAAGGATCACCATCGCTGGTGCATCAGTTAGGGTAGTTCAGGTAATTAAAAAATGCCTATAATTTCCTAAACCTACTTTCCCCAGACATGCTATGAAAATATTGACTACTAAAATGTCTCTGTGTCTAAGAAGACATCAGCAAAGCCGTCAGTATCAAATCAAAAGTTTCAATCAAAAATGATCAATAATATATTATTGATCAAGAATTATTCTCTGAATAGTAAAAAAAAATGATGCAAGACAGAAATGCAGAAATGGTTGCATCATCTTTCACTGAACAGAGGCCAAAGAATGAGAGCATTAACATGAACCATGTCATATTGATAAGAATATGAATGAGTCGACCTCAAAGCACAACCTATATGCCAACGCATCCTACACTCTCGGGAAGGGTTTCTTTATTTAGATTTATGATGTGTTAATTTCTTATTGATATTGATGCTTTGGGATTAGAATCCCTAAAATAAATAAACGTCAATACTTCTGTTATGTAATAAGGTAAAAATAATATACATCATAGCTTCCACAACATGTGTGTAGACTCTCTAACAGGTCTAGCTTTTCCTCAGCTCCTGATTGTGATACGGCTTCTTTTCCAGCTTCTCCAAAACTACTCAAAGAACACAGTTCTAATTCTAATCCTGGATGATATTGTGTGTGTGCGCGCGCGCGTGTGTGTGTGGGCATGCACGCGCGCGCGCGTGTGTGTGCTCTGACCGTTCTCTCGTAGCCCATGTAGGGGATGTTACAGCGAACAGCTGCATCCTCTGTGTGTTGACAATCTTCCACTGTGATGTTCTTGTAGCGACAGTTCCAGATGGAACGTTCCTGTCCAGTGCACTGTATCTCATTCATATGGATTGGCCCAATGCCTGCAGCGCACACACAATAAACTATGTGTAAACACAAACAGTCTGTTAACTTTTATCTGGCATGTTTTTGTCTCTATCTCTTTGTCTGTCTTTCTCTCTCCCCCCATCTTTTCCTCTTTCCCCCGTCAAAGTACACACACAAGGCCGCTGGTTGTCTGTCGAGTCTGCTGCAAAGATGTGGTTGTTCAGGGACCAGGCTTAGACTACACATATCCAAATATACAACTCAGCAACTGACAGTTTGGTTTGCTGCTGTAAAGTTGTGGTACTTTGAGGACAGGATTTGGGCATGACTAACCACAAGACTCTCTCTCTCTCTCTCTCTCTCTCTCTCACACAGAAACACACACAGACAGAGACACACACCGACACACAAACAAACAGAATTTGTCCTGGATTCTGTTGTGTACTTTGGCTGTAAAGGTTGTGTTCGCTGTGTGCTGTTAAGAACCACACAGAGCTATATCACAGCTCTCTCTCAGACGTCCACACTTTGCGCGCATGCATCCACACACATCATTCAGTCTTTTTCTCTGTCATAAAGGTCTGGTTTGCTTCAAATTCAAATGTTTGTACCACAGTCTTTCATACAGTCTTATTCAGAATATCTTACTGCACAGATGACTCAGAAGTTTAAAAGTTCAGTGAAACCACCCAGAGCCTGAAAAAAGCCCTGAATGTTTGTAATTACTGGCTGAGGAATTCCCTCTCGGTCAGAATGAGATGTCAGACATGGTCCCAGCATGATGGTCTAAGAGATAAGAAACTCAGACCCCTACATTCCATTATCTTAATTGAAAGGTAATTTACCACAGAAATTCCAAGGTGGAATACGACACAAAAATATTCTCACTCCCTACACCTCACCCACATCCATATGTAGATATGCACACGCACACACACACACACACACACACACACACACACACACACACACACACACAAAAACACACTTTGTTTCTTTTACTCACCCTGCCCCATGCGGGCTCCGTTAAAGGCTTCTTTAGCTGACCCAAACCCAAGTTCTCTACAGACCACACTAGCTGACTGCAGATTCCAGCGATCGTCACACACAGTTCCCCACTCACTGCCCCTCAGAACCTCCACCCTGCCCTCTCCATACTGTGCCCCACCCTTCAGACGCACGGTACTCTGCAGCGGGGAGAGAAAGAGAGCAGTCATGCACATGTAAAGAGAGGAATCAAAACAGACTTACTCAGAGAAAGACAGAGCAGAAACACACATGTGTACGCGTGTGCATGCACACACACACACTCACTCACACACACACACACACACAGACACACACACATTCTCAACACACTGATTGAATAAAAGATATGTACAGTATGTTGGGACACACAATAGCACACAGACACACAGGGGAAGAGCAGTCAAAACATACACTCACAGTTTACACAAGAGAGAGAGGGGAAGAGAGAGAGAGAGAGAGAGAGACACACACACATACACAGACACACACACACACACACACACACACACACAAACACACACCAAATGGCTGTCTCTGCTTTGACTGCAAAGTCTATTATGGTTAACCCAGACATTCATTGGAGCTTTGACCTAACTGTAAATCGACTCCTACTGACCTAGAATCAATTGAAATGTGTATGTTTATTAACTGGAGATAATTTCATGCATTCGCATTGAACTGATTTCTGGGGACGGTAGTTCCAATTCCATTCCTGTTCTACACACTCAAATCTAACATGAATTCTGGCCCTAATTCATATTCTAAGAGTTAAAATCATCAACTATTGTTTCTACCTCAGAAATCCCCCTAGAAAAAAAACCCTGCCACGCGTTCACATTACCGAAATTTTGAGCTTCTTCTTCATGCTGCTGCTTTGAGTGTATTGCGGCCCAGGAACGCAGCTGACAGCGGCCGGCATGCCGCCTTTACAGGTTTGCGTGGCATTGTCCTGATTAAACTCCATTGGACAAGCAGCCAGGTGAACCTCTGTCCCTGCACACGCCACCGAGTGAACCCAGTAATAGTTCTTCTGTCGCTCCGCATACAACCTGAAGGGGTGGGGGTGGGGGGGGGGGGGGGGGCAGAAAGATATCTGTCACCACCTCATTATCAGTATATGAAGTTCTGAGCACAAAAGCTGAATCATAAGCCACACGTCCTTTCAGAAAAAAAAGACAGACAATGGCACATGCGACTCTGTCTGATAAATGGCATGTCTATCACTTTGCCCTTGCAGTAGTTTGTATATCTGAATTCTTGAGCTCGTAGCAACATGAGTTAGTCTGCTCTCTAACAAAAAAAAAACAATACAACAATAAGCAAACAAACAAAAAAGAACCCACCACCACCAACAACAACAAAAAAACAAGCATGTCTCTCATCACTGTTGAGAAGAGAAAATCCAGCAGCCATTTTGCTCAGAAGCAAAAAATGGCTCTTTGGGTTGTTTTTTTGTTCTTCTTCTTAACCCATGTTACCTTTTCGCTGTGCCCGAGTTGACAGGTTTAGACTTAGAGCTAGCTTTAGCATTAGCTTTAGCTTTGGATTCCTGCCTGCAATGTAAACATTCATTAGGCCCCCAAAACATTTCATTTTCCATAATAGCCAGACACTCAGCAGTTGCACACACACACACACACACACACACACACACATACATGCACACCCCCCCCCCCCCCCCCACACACACACACACGTTGATCAGACATGTATTAACTTATGAATTGCTAATGTATACTATTGTCAGCATAAATTTAACAACAACAAAAAAAGGAGTTCTAGAGAAGTCTACATGTCTAAGAGAGTGCACTTTCATCAGTTAGCTAAGTTGATGTCAATGAGTTCCTCATGAGTTCCTGAGAGAGTCCTTTCCCTCAGTCTCTCTCTCTCTCTCTCTCTCACTCCTCCTCCAGACTTTTCATTTCCTTCACGAAAAGCCAGGAGAGTATTATTTGCATGTAGTGTTTAATGAGCTCATGTCCTCATAATGCCTCAGTAATGCCTCTATTATGATAATCCTGATTAAGTGTTTTGTTTTGAAACCATGAGGACACTCGTTAGACCTTGAAGTATCTTCTCTACAAGATAATTGACTGAGACAGATCAGAAAAATATCACACACAGAGAAAGTTGTGAGTATAAAGTTGCACAACGGAACGGATGAGATAAACCGGTCATTTTCAAACCTTAGTTTTTGTCTCCAATGCAAATTGCATAGTTCATACATACATTTATACTTGCGAAATTACTATTTCAAACCACAGTAAACAAAGAGATCTCTAGTTTCCACATTCCACTAAATTTACGAAAGCACCACATGTCTGCAGGAATATTTTGAACATATTGCTTTGACCAAAAACTTTGTTTAAGGATCTGAACTGTGTGCTTGCAGTAGCATGTCTCTTTGTGGTCGGATGTTTTTTTGTATTTGTTCTTTTCAGAGAAGTATCCAACCAGTTTCCAATGACCCTTTCTCGAACAAAAATTTTAGAAAAAGAATTATTTAAACACTATGTAATTACTTCTTAAATGGTAATTACTTTTTAAATGATTTTACAAAAATACCAGTTTTTAGGATCAAATCATAGCACTGCTCTAACAAAAGTAAAAAAAAAAAAAAATTCTAACCTCTGATGACTAACCTCTGATGCAAACATGTGTCACTGTTAGATGTTTTAAATTTGAGTGGAGCATTTTATACTGAGGTTCATAACATTGTAATCCATAATCTGTTTTGGGTTTTTTTTGGTACTGCACTTAATTATTTTCAGTTTAATTTAATGGAAAGATAATGCCTTATTTGTTTAGGCATCCTTTTTTCTGACACCCATAGAATTGCTTGAAGAGTACCTCAAGGGTCTATTCTATGTCAGTTCATGCTTCCACTGGGAGAGATGATTTGCAAACATGAATTTACCCTCCACGGTTATGCAGATGATACAAATTAATACATACAATTAGTGTTAAAAAAAAAAAAGTCAACGCTCTCAATTCCACAACTGGCTTTTGTAGCATTGTGTGGTATTATGGTTGGGCAAACACTTCCATAAACCAAAAAGTTCTGTCTGAAAAGTTGAAAGAAGTAATATTCGGTGAACCTGTAGATTCATTCCTAAATTAATGAATTTAGTAAAAGGCAAAACTATTTTGATATGCTGAGACCACGGGAAAAATAAGTAGTTCTCAAATGAGTCCATTATTTTTCCAACTGTTACAAATCATTATTTATATAATTATACATTACACGAGAGCTTTATGAGGCTCCATAGTCGAAGATTAAATATCTTTCAGGAGTCCCTTTTGGCTCACGTGTGCTAGACATCATAAAAATCATAGTGTCTTCGGTTGTGCAACTTTAAGAAAAGTTAGTGAATGAATTAAAAGATGACAGCCATCACCGCATCTAATGTTACTGCTACTACTGCTATCGTTACCACTAACACTAATGTTACTACTGTTACTAATGTTACTACTGTTACTAACATCTGAGATACAAGCAAATTCTAAAAAATTCGAACTCTTTGGCAGGATAACATGAGCGATTTCTCCTCATGGGATGGTACCTGACTGTGATTAGATTAGCTTTGCCTTTTGGCTCAGCTGCTCTCTTTGTGAGATGCCTGTAGAACGGGAGACAAAATAAACCTGGTCAGTCTGACTCATAGCCCCACACAGTCTCTCTCTCTTTCTCTCTCTCTCTTTCCACACCCACACACTTTCTTTCTCCACTCTCTCTCCATTTCTCCCTTTAAAACACCTACAAATCCAATAAAAGCTGATATTTTGTCATTTATTCTACATTCTTTAGTATCAACAGCTGTACAAAGATACTGTGTAAGTGATTTAAAATGCAGACACTCTATGGTACACCAATGGTCATTCACACATGGTAGTATACGAGAGACATAGCTGAGATTCCAAAGCATACAGAGGCAGGGTTGTGTAATCTTACCATGACGATAACATTAGCCCCTAACTGAACTTATATAACCAGTCAGGGGAGCCAAGAGTTTCCGAGATTTAGAATGTTCATCTCATCAGTTTTTATATGTTCAATCTATTTCCACCCATATATTCCACCACCTCAAAACATTTAAAGTCATAATTTTACTTTTACTCTCAGCGTGACCTTTTTTTTTTTTTGCCTTGCTCTCAATGTAACCTTTTACTAGCATTGCTCTTTTCTGTTTTTGCTGTATGTCACGCTGAATGAAATATAAAGCAAAGGTATTTAATTGTTTTCTGGCACTTCAGATTCACGATTACAGGAACATACCACGCTCTTAATGAAGTGTTATATTTAATGGTCTCTGGAAAATATTCCAGAAACTGTAAAAAGTTACAGGAATCTAAATGGAAAGACTATTAAAACACGGCAGGTTCTGAGGTGCATGAAGTTCAGGTTCAGTACCTAGAGCTGGAGAACTCACTAGCAATGGAATCCTTCTGTATTCTATAAAAGTACAGCACAGGAAACTGCTGTAGACAAACTCTCATCAACAGATGCCTGACCTCATCTGACTCTTCCATCAAACCACAGTGTTTATCGCCCTGCCTGATTCTAGTGCCAGGTTTGACTTACGCTTCGTTGTCCAATTAGAGTACAGAACTGAACAATTTGCCAAAACATACCCAGACAGTGCCTGTGGTCAAAGACAGCTGATAATTGGACCGATAAACTGGTCATATGCCCCGAGCCGGTTCTTTCCATTCAATACATGAAAAATACATAAAATAGATGGAAAACTGCCAAAACTACAATATGTATAATAACAATATGTATATCTGTATGTGTATGTGTATACATATGTGTGAATGTGTGTGTGTGTGTGTGTGTGTGTGTGTGTGTGTGTGAGTATGTGTCTGTGTGTGAGTGTATGTGTGTGTGTGTGTGTGTTGTATATTCACGTGTTTAATGTGCAGAGGGTTAAGGTACAGGGATTCCTATGGGTGTGACATTCCTCTAACATTCTGCTGCCTTAGCCTCATGAAACTGTAGCAAAAACTTCTTCTCATCATTACTCTATTTCTGCCTTCACAAATGTTCCCTCCATTCAGAACATAGACACTGATCTTTCTCCCAGAGACATTTTGTACAATTTGCACCCCTATATACGTGTTGTGGTGCTGCTTGTGTAATGGTGATGTTATTTTAATATATGTTCCAGATCAGATGTTTTGCTCTAAGAGCACAGAGGACTACTGATCCTTGTTCAGACTTAGACTGTGTTAGTATACTGGTGGCAGTGTTTGACGGTAGTGTGCATGCCCGTGTGTGCGTGCGTGTGTGTGTGTATGTGTGTGTGTGTGTGTGTGTGTGTGTGTCTGTGTTTAAACATTGTGTGTGTGTGTTCTGGAGCTGAACTGCATTTCTCAGACGACTGAAAGAGAATATTTCACTTCCTCTCACTCCTCCACTAACTTACCACAGCACAGTGAGAATATCCCAACCACAAATGTAAACAAACACACACACACAATCACACACACACACACACACACACAGAGCTCTGATCCTCAGCCACTGTCAGTAACGCATGATTCCGCTTTCTGAAATTTAAACTTCAATGGAGGGTTTTGAGGATTAAATATTTCAAAGTTAACAAGACAGGTAACAATTTATTTTCCAGCCAGACTCTCATCTGGGTGCGCAAGACCATCACATATCCATGGCAACTCAAGCCTGGGTTACAAGGACTTACTTGTAGAAGTTTTTGTTGACTTTCCTCTCATGGGGAAATCCCATCATGCCACAGATGACTCTGGAATTTTTGGGAGTCCAGCCGATGTCACAGACCTGAGCCCATCCATCTTTATACCTCACCTCCACTACTCCCTCTGTTATGGGCATCCGGCGCTTTGCCATGGAAAGCACTGGTCGCAGACGCACTTCCTCCACCCTGTTCTCATTTACCTGCACCTGAGAAAGAGCCGATGAGTCTTTATTAGTGAAGGAGCCAGCCATACAGACAGACAAACAGGCAGAAAGACAGATAGATAGATAGATAGATAGATAGATAGATAGATAGATAGATAGATAGATAGATAGATAGATAGATAGATAGACAGACAAACAGGCAGACAGATAGATAGATAGATAGATAGATAGATAGATAGATAGATAGATAGATAGATAGATAGATAGACCGACCGACAGACAGATAGATAAATAGACAGACAGACAGATAGATAAATAGACAGACAGACAGATAGATAGATAGATAGATAGATAGATAGACAGACAGATAGATAGACAGACAGACAGATAGATAAATAGACAGATAGATAGATAGATAGATAGATAGATAGATAGATAGATAGATAGATAGATAGATAGATAGATAGATAGATAGATAGATAGGGAGGTGAAGAAAAGAGGAAAATGAAAGGAGGGGAGTGTAAGGACAGAGGAGAAAGAGACAGAGAGAGAGGCAGTGGATGGTTCTGCAGAGGATTGTTCTTAATAATAATTTCCAGATGACGGGCATTGTGGGAGGGGGGGGGGGGGGGTTGTCTGGGGCAGAGGATCTGGGGCATGGTCAATCACTTACACTTGTGGTAAAAAGGGAATTCACTCTCTCTGTCTCTCTCTCGCTCTCACACACACACACTCGGACACACGCACACACACACGCACACACACACACTAAGACATTACAGGTGCAAAACAGAAGAACACAGGAATGAGTGGGACCATAGGACCATGTGGGAAATATTTCACACCTCAGAGCCCTGCACCTGTAAAATGTGTGTGTGTGCGTGTTTAAGTTATACCTTGATATATAGCATTCAATATGTCGGCACAATACTGTATGTGTGGCTTTTAAAGTACCTCAATAATGTTGGAGTCCACAAATCCAGGCAATCTCTCATCCTTACAGATCACTCCTGCATCTTCATCATGTGTGCAGTCACTGTTACCCCAGCCACGTGACTTACACGCTGACACACTCTTCTCACTGCCGCTACACTGCATGTTATCAAGCCAGATCTTCCCTGATAACACATTAACCACACACAACTGAGAAAACAGCACATACTGAAGTTAAGACATGTAGCATATACTAGACCTGAGAAAATCACACACACTGGACTACACGTAGACACACACACATATACACACAACCATTTCAACAGTCACTACACATAATCGCTTTATGCACTGGGTGCTGTGTGGGTATAAGTGTATTACCTGTGCCCTTGCCATACTTGGCACTGTGAGTCCAGCCTGTGGCTGAGACGAAACCGAGCTGACGGCAAAGCACGTGAGCATTGGATAAGGAGAAGTCATCGTCACAGATGGTCCCCCATTCGCCCTTATAAAACACCTCTATTCGGCCCTCATTGTGTTTCCTGGGGTGACCGGCCAGACGGAACTTCAGTTGCTCAGATGCTTCGGGTGTGGGGGAGGGACTAGGGCGTACAGTGGGTGTGGTCTGGGCATTGCAGGCTGGAAGCCACACCCCTAGTAAGATGGTGACAATATGACTCCACCAATAAGAATGCTCCATTAGTAAACTGCAGAAAGAATGAGAGAGAGAGAGAGAGAGAGAGAGAGAGAGAGAGAGAGAAGGATATTTTCTCTCATATTGTCAAAAAATGTGTGTGAGTGAATGTCAGTGAACGTGAGTGAATGTGTGTGTGTGTGTGTGTGTGTGTGTGAGTGAATGAGTGAGAGAGTGAGAGAGAGTGTGTCTATGCCTGTGTGTGTGTGTGTGTGCCAAACTGCCTGCAGACCAGCTGCTGGATATCTCCAAAAATAAACAGACTGGCTGTTAGAATGGGCTGTCAACACAGAGTAGTAGAAATTTACTGTGAGTTTGTTGCCTTACAGTGGATGACTCAGAAAGGGAAGTGGAAAATAGAAGCCAAGTAACTAATTACATCAGGGGTCTCAGGGGAAGTCCATTTTTTACAGGCATTTTTGTTATAAGTCCTTTCCCTAACCTGTGACCTTTGACTTATGTAGCTGTGTCAGAGGGAGATTTCGTAACAGTAACGTATAAGCCTTACAGAAGTTAAACATATTTTTTCACTTAATATAATCAAAAATCTACCTTTGTTGCAATAACTCTCTCAAGCCCCGAAAAACCAGCCAGCACAGAAATATAAACTTCATTCACATAGAAACATACAAATATACACCATTGTAATGGGCTCATGGGTTAGTGCATGCGACTGGGTGATCCGACATGACCAGTGATTCACTGAATCAGCAGTATTTCACAAACACACACACACACACGAACACGCACACACGCATGCACATACACACACACACACACACACACACGCACACGCACACGCACACACACACACACACACACACACGTATACACACGCAAACACACACACACGTGCACACACATGCGCAAACGCCGACACTCATGGAAGGGATAATGATCCCAAAATATCTAATCAGGGAAGCACTGACATTTGGGATGAGCCTTATACACTTCCTGTCTACCCTTGTGTATGTGATGTGAGAAACCTTCATTTACGTGACTATAACTTTTGCTGATCAAAAACATTATTCCTACAGTATACAATTACAGGAACTCAGTCTAATAGAGTTATGTTATTTTCCTGACAGCCGAAAAACTCGATAGAAGTTATATAAGTTATCACAAAGTTAACTCCATAACTATAGAGCAATACAGCTACAGTCCAGTTATCCATACATTCCTACATAAGCCACTTGCTCTAAGGTACGCTGTGTGTGTGTGTGTGTGTGTGTGTGTGTGTGTGTGTGTGTGTGAGTGTGTGCTGGGGAGGCAGGGGATTGATCCAAGACTGAAGGTTACTGTGCTTAGGAGTGGGAAACTTATCTCCAGAACCCCACCAGGACTTCTGCTTTCCCTTAGAAATTCCATAGTGCTTAATAAACAGTACTGACTGACAGAGTCAATCCCAGATTAAGGTCTAGACCCGAAGGTAAAAAGAAAAAAAAAAAAATACATAGTGAGTGACAGGATAGTCTGGCCCCTGTGGGGAGCAGAGGAATGTTCACTTGGAAGCCCTGACTGTATATAAGACTTGGTGCACGTACGAGCATACAACACAGGCTGGTGTTCTTCTAACCAACTCATAATAATTTGTATTCGTTAATAACATAATTATTAGAAAAGACATGAAAAGAAAAGCTATCTCATTTAAAATAAAAAGACATGTTTTTAGAACCAGTCTGCTCACAAATACGATATGAAGAACATACCATGAAGTGTCCTAAAACAGAGATTAATAATAAGTATCGACGAACAATGACTTAGTCGTATCCTTTTTGGTTGTTACTTTTTGTAGCGGTTCTGTCAAACGATAGCAATGGCGAACTATGGACTAAAAATAAAGAAAGTGCACGCATACGCTGCGGAATTGAAAACAGACCCCTTCAGCAGCCGGACAGTCAGAGAACTCAAGACAAAAACATCCTTAGCAAAAAATCAACAAGACACTTCTTTCCCCAAGTATGTAACAACTCTACATAATGGACTGGGTAGTTATATTCCTCACGTGTTTAGCCTCTCTAAACCTCAAATATCATTACGAAAGAAAAATGGATAAACAGTGGGGGCACAGACACAGCGAGGCTTCTTTGAGAGCCCTGCTCCATACTATACAATCAAAAGCCAAAAAAAGGCCACTGATAATGACTTGAAGTGAGAATGCTATTCTTAAGCGTATAGTAATTAATTTTTGAACATCACAACTGATTTGATATCATCATTTTATCGGATTTCGCTGCCGGATGACCCATTATGCACTATTATGCTAAGAAAATGAATGAACCTCAAAGACAGTTTAATTAATCACCGTTAAGTTTGATTGATTTAGCAAATGTAACGCACGTAAATAAACTTTGGAAGAGAGCGCAATATCTCAAGTTATTTTTTTCCCCATAAAAAGGGATACGAAATAAGTTATGAAATAAAACCTCCTTTCATATTACAAGTCTAAAAGATATTTTTTTAGGTCCGTTCATATGTCTGTTTATTACAGGGGCCTACGGTCTGTCCAGCCACTTGTCTGATCTGGTACATCGATTTAAGCAGGCGAATTACCAAATCAAACCGTTATTCACCTACACGTTCCCTGACCCAACATCAACATCAACTGAGACGTTACTAGGAGGACTGTTTTATAAAAGCATGAAAATAAATATTAATATTGTCCCTCTTACCTTAAATTTTCCACAGTGAGTCAAGTTATATCGGTTTTGGTGATATTTTTCAATACTCGGTGATGTAACCTTTGTCGAATTTAAGAATGGTTTCGTCAAAATGCTCAGATGCAGGCAGATAGACGGACACTCATCGAGCCGAGTTTTACAAGTCAGCGAAAGAGCGAGGCAGATAATGACAGATAATTACTTTGGTCCTTTATGCTTTAAATTGCCAGCTGGACAGCGGTTAAAGTGAGAGGGATGGAGAGAGAGAAAGGGACAGGCAGAAAGAGAAAGAGAGGTGGAGCTGGCTTGTAGATGACTTTACACGACTTAAAAAGGGGCAGGATTTTTCCTAAAAAGAAACACTACCCCTTTCATAGTTCTACTGAGTTTTTCCATTTGCGTAACGACACCGCTCACGTTGTCATGCATTTTCAACTGGTGATGTGACTATAAATCAAACATTATTGTTAAGAAAGTCAAGATTAGTGTCACTCGCACATAAATGGTTCACTTCTGCTTGCTAACCTCTCTCTCTCACGTGCGCACACACACACACAAACACACAAAACCACTGCATTTCGATTTAAAGATGTTTTATTACAAACGAAAATGAACCTTTTTGATATATATAAAAGTACAAAGGTTTGTTTAGCAGAATGCAACCAACAACTAAACCTGCTGCAAACCTGAAGTTTTCCTTTAAAAATGGATATGGTTCTAAAGTGTATTCACAGGATTGTCCACAAGTTAGGCACTTAATTTTTTTTTCTTTCAGTGAGGTTTTTTTTTTTTTTTTTTTTTGCAGTGGGTCAAAAACATATATCAGTTGCAGTTGTATTTTTTATACAAATGTGTCTTGCAGAAAATACAAAAGACATCAGTCAGGGCAAACACAAGGAGAATACTCTAATGAGTGAATAGATTTCGGTATACAGTATGTATACTCTAGTTCAGTTGGTCTACTGTTAGAATCCAGATCACAGAAAGACTAACTCCAGATGCCTCTTCGATACACACAACATCAAAATAGTTTATGTATGACAGCACTCTCTGGAATAACCCTTTAAAGGCTTATCTATGTATGAATACAAATAAATGCAAAAGCGGTAAGGGTAAGCTATACAGATTCTCTAACCATTAAAACAGAATGGTCACTCTGAAATCAGTTCCCTTGGAACTCTTTTTTTTCATATGGGGAAAAAAAAAGAGTTAAAAAAATAAAACTACAA
The DNA here is from genome assembly GCF_902362185.1 of Chanos chanos. Classification (NCBI taxonomy): domain Eukaryota; kingdom Metazoa; phylum Chordata; class Actinopteri; order Gonorynchiformes; family Chanidae; genus Chanos; species Chanos chanos. Next base: position 45,456,760 of record NC_044498.1, on the reverse strand, counting down.
AACACACATGTAAAGGTACATGTCTCTCACACCTATGCTAATATCCACACAATTTCAAGGCCCTGTCTAGATGTGAGAAACTCGACAAACGTCTGTTTATTTTGGGGTGGAATCTATATGCATCAGGCCAAAAAAAAAAAAGTCGTGAACGGTCTGTCTATGCATGGTCCCTGTTTCCTTAAAAGTCTCTTTATAGAAAATGTTCAAGAGAGTAAACTTTCTGCCCCATGATAATACGAACAGACAGAATCAGAGGGAGATTCACACAATTGAAGCATGTGAAGTATAAACTAGTCATTCACATCAAGTGATTAAAAGAAACACTGAATGCCATTAAAGAACTTAAATAAATCACAACATTCATATGAGACACAAATGAGAGATATAAGTTGTCAAAACACGAATAACAGATAAAATGTCTGAGGAAGGTAATAATAGAAATAAAACAGATGTGGTCAGTGCGTGGGTGTTTCACTTAATAAAACTTAATAAAAATACTGTTTGTGTGAGTGTGTGTGTGTGTGTGTGTGTGTATAAATGGTCAATGGACTTGCTCTTTGGAAAATCAGACATCAGAGGGTGTACTTTTGGCTACTAAGGAAGACATCCTTACACTGAAAGAAGAGGATAGGTAGCCTTCTCTGTTTACAACCACTAGCTCTACAGGGGAAAAAAACTACAAACCCCATCATCAAATGTGCTGAATGGGTCTGTCTCTTCATCCA